>NC_056750.1:510797517-510846728 GCF_019279795.1 Protopterus annectens
AAATCTTCCATGGCTGTTAGAATGACTGCATAGACAGACCTCAAAATCATGTTGCTGGCCTTATGATGTTTTGATCCTTTAACTTAACTTGATATGCAGCAGTTACATCTATAGTAAGGTCCAAACATGTCAGTGAAAGGCCCATTCTTGGTGTCCATCACACAATTGCAATATGTAACTGATTCTTGCTGTTGCTATCTGATTTGATCTTTACATCTTGACATATAATCAGTGTTTTGTGTTCCCACATCATACAAAAGCCCTCCATCACACATGCAGTTGGCTACAGCTGTAGCCCCCTGTATCCTGTCTAGCCATCTAGCTTGAAATTTGTTACTTGCAATAACTGTGTAACTTTATCCCTTTTGATGTCATCTACCATGCCCATGACACACGCTGTCATTCACATAACATGTACACTAGCATTATGGCCATAGTACACTGGTGCGTACTCCCTAGTCTATGTAGGTGTGCATCAGAGACTCACAAGCCGTACTGGAAAATGTCACTAAACGGTTTGATGCATTACTTCACAGAGTGATGCACGTATGTGTTAGCATGACCTGCAACTCTGGGCCAGAAAATATGTTATAGATGTATTTTACCACTACTCTTAGAAAACAAATTGATTTTGAAAAGAAATCTCCACTACCCAACCAGCAACTCTGAAAAAGCTCATTTAGAATTTTAATATTCAACTCCTCAAATAGCAACAGAGAAACATTTGCAACAGTTAGTTCCCCACCCATATGCAACATAATCAGAACAGATTGAAGGCATTCAGAAAAGCATGGTCGCTCCCACACATGAGACTCCTCCCCTTACAACCACAAGGTATATACAACTTGAGAAAACATTCCTCTAAAACCCCACCCACTAAACAAGATAGAGAAACATTATCAACTTCAGATCCATTTCTCCCACCTCCACGTAACACATCAGAGAGATAATTTAGAATGTACTTACACCCAAACAATAAACAGGAAGACAAACAGTCATCAATGTTGGCTCCCAGTTACCAGGCTTCTTTCAACACCTGTATGCTCTATTTGGAGCAAACATACCTTATGCTGTCAAAAGTAAAGTATGATGATACTATGATACAAAACTTCATAGCCTAACAGCTCCCCTTCAGTGTGTCTCACTCCACTCATTCATTTGGTGTCAACCCCCTTTCAGGTCTCCCAGCACCAGTAGAAAACAGCAATTTTAGCAAAACACTTTCCCTGCATGTGCAGGCAGTCTTCCTGGAATATTTACCTCAGCTGTAGTAGAGGTGCATATCCTAAACAATGCTTTCTTCACCCACGCTGTTTGCTTGAACCTAGACAGTTCTGTAACATCATTTGCATTGCAAATTACCACAGTTGTTTATTATGCAGTATTATGTTCGACAGTCCAATCATAGGTTCATAGGTTCATACTAGGCTATCTGTCCTAGGGCATTTATAAGCCTAGCCAGAATGTGTTTGGCTTTCGCCACCCATTTTAAATTTATTTTGCTATGCCCTTTTTCGAGGTTAGTATACTGTGCCTCTATCTAACAGTGACACAGAAGTGATACCCGGGGTAAACCTACGATCTCCCATCCACTCATCAAGATTCCTCTTGAAGAGAGTCAATGAGGGACTCTGCCTAACCTGGACTGGGATTTTATTCCAGAGTGAAGGGAGCCTCTGGGTTATGAATCTGTCCCTCCAGCATGTCCTATTTATTTCAGTGCTGAGGTTCAAGTCTCGAGCACGAGCTTGATGGGATTTGGATTTTCTGAGGTGCAGCATGTCCATTAATTCCGGTTGTACATGGCTTTATACGTCAGGCACAGATCGCCTCTGAACAGGCGGTATGCACTGAGTAGAGCTGGAGTTTCTTTAACCGGGCAGCATATGGCATCTGTTTGAGCCCTTTGATCCTCTTGGTGAGGTACTTTTGGGGTCTTTCCAGTTGCTGCAGGTGTCTGGTAAGGTACATCCCAAAAGGGGCATTGTACTCAATTATGGGCCTGATGAGGGATGAGTAAAGAGGCACGATGACCTCCCTGATCTAGATGTGAATCCTCCATGATTAGGTGGGCTATATAAAATGTTTTTCTAACCACTTTGGCCACGTGGCTGTCAAATGAGAGACTGCTATCAACTTGGGTCCCCAGGTCCCTAATTACTTCTTCTGTACTTAATGGATTTCCACCTATGTGGTAATTTGTGGGCACTTTGTTTTTGCCAAAGGGGATGACTATACACTTTTTGGCATTTAGCTTGAGGCCATGGCTCTGGCACCAGTTGTCTGTTTCTATGAGGCCCTTTTGGAGGATGCTTGTGTCGGCTGGAGAGTCGATTATGGTGCCCAGTTTGCAGTCATCTGCAACTTGGTCAGCCACAGTCCTTCCGTGTTGGCCTGTACCTCCGAGAAATATATACCGAACAAGAGAGGTCCCAGGACTGAGCCTTGTGGGACACCACTTGTAACTGGTTTGGAGTCTGACATGGCTCCAGCAATTCTAACCATGTGGGTTCTGTCCTTGAGCCAGTTAGCAATCCATCTAGTGACATAGGGGTTTATATTTAAGCTGGTGAGCTTATCTATAATGCCCGAGTGGGGTATTGTATCGAAGGCTTTTGCGAGGTCCAGGTAGGCTGTGTGGACCACCTTCCCCTCGTCAATGGCCTTGGTGACTGTTTCAAAGAAATCAACCAGGTTTAAGAGGCAGGATCTGCCCTTAAAGCCGAACTGGGCAGGATCCAGTGTTTTTAGGTCCCCAATATCTTTATTTATGAGGTCCATGATGATCCTTTCCATAGCTTTGCAGACCAAGCTAGTCAGGCTTATGGGGCGATAGTTTCCAGGATCCGTTGAGGCACCACCTTTATGGAGAGGGACCACTGTTGCTGTATGCCACTCTTTGGGCACATATCCTGTAGTAAGGCTGAGATTGAACAGTAGTTTTATGTTTGGGTTTAGCTCTTCTTTGAGTTCATGTAGGACGCAGCCCGGGACACCATCTGGTCCCATTGATGCTGTGTTTTTTGCTTTGGAGAGGGCAGCTCTTACCTGAGCATCTGAGATGTCAGGGGGGCAGCACTCTGCTGGGATAGATATTTGCCCTTTTGGTGGGGAGGGGGGGGGAGTTTGCGCTGAACCTGTTAGCTAAGATGTTGGCAATGTCTGTGGGTTCGGTGTATTTTTTGTCATTTTGGACTAATTCTGAGCATATCTGGGAATTACCACCCAGGTTCCTAACATAACTAAAGAAAGCCTTGTGATTATCCTTAGTGTCCTGTGCAATTTTTCTCTCAAAGCTGGCCTTAGACAATTTTATGTGTGCCCGTAGTTTTTTGCTAATACTGATCAGTGATGCCTTCCCTTTTTGGGATTTTGCTTTATCATTTAGTAGCTTCCTCCTTCTATTGTATAGTTTGTTTATGGCTGGGGTCCACCAGACAGGACGCCTGCTTGGAGGATTGGGTCTTGGTTTTATTTGGGATCGCATGATCCATGCATTCCTGAAGGTGTTCATAGAATGTGTTTATAAAGGATTCTGTGGTCTGGGCCGTATTTTCCACAGGCCCGGGGGCTTTGAAGGATTCCACCTCAGTTTTGAGGAGTGTAAAGTTTGCTTTAGAGAAGTTTTTCACTGTGGTTTTCTGGGCAGGGGGTGGGGTCGGGAATTGAATATCCAGTGAGATTAGTTTATGGTCTGATCTTACCAGTGAGGGATACACTTCTGGTCTGGAGCATAGAGTCCCATGTTGGTGATGATCAGGTCCAGTATGTTTTCCCCTCTTGTGGGAGTGCTAACAAGTTGTTCCATAGCATTTGAGTTTATAAATTCTAGGAACCTTTGGGCTAGGGTGTTGGAACTAGAGTAATGCTCCCAGTCTATGTTTGGGTAGTTGAAGTCGCCCAATATAATGGTGTTTGGAGAGACCTTCATATTTTCCAGTGTTCTCAGGAAGGCCGAGTGGGGTTCCTGGGTTTGGGAGGGTGGTCTGTAGCAGGCTATAAACTGGAAGGCAGTTTTACCCACTGTTAGTTGCACATGGATAGTCTCTGATGCTTCGTGCTTTGCCACCAACCTGGAGGTGTGGGTATCTTTGATGAATATCATTATGCTAATAAGTCAATTATGTGACCATGTCTCCGAATCACACTTTCATGCAGTGCACACACAACTCACTACTATGCTTATACCTGACTGAGCAACAGCATGAATACTTTGGAAGTATAGAACACATGCATGGGCAGGTTACTAACACCAGTGGGCATGGTTTGTTGTGGCCCTTAGAGGCACTAAAGGGCAATACTGGAATCACTAACAACCAAACCTCTCATCATCTGACATCTTACAAATCGCCTCTACCCCTCACTATCCCACAGCTCACTATGCTTCTTCACATACCCCTCCTAATTCTCCTCTCTAGTCTCTTTACTTACATCCCATCAAAATCTCTCTATTAACAGTCTACACCCGACCTACCATCTCCTTCCCCTCTCCACTTCATAACATAGTCCAAAACTTCCACATAGCACCAAATATCCAACTCCACCAAAATAGCATTATTCTCATATAAATATTCACATCTATAGACTTACCCCAAACACTCAGTGAATACAATAGATTAATACACAGGTATCCAATACCTCCCACATACTTAAAATCAAACATAAAACTGAGTTTAGACATCCAACAAAACCCAGGTCCATATACAAATCAGCTTAGCCTAAACCTACCTAAACCATTCAAATTGCATAAACTACTACTAACCCTGCCCACAATACATCAAATATCCTACTTTGAAATATGAGCCTCTGGAGCCTTGCAAACAAAATACAAGAATTCCATGCATTCCCCCCTATCTCTCCAGATAAAGCAGTTTTAACACAGACTTGCTTAAACCTGAGCTAAATGATAAAGACATATCACCCCAAGGCTACAATATCCATAGGTTAGGCAGACCAAATAAACATGGTGGAGGCATAGTTGTCATCTACAAAAACACTCAAAACTGAATGCCTAAACCCAAACCCATTTATACCCAATAATACAGAGATGCTGTTTACTAGACTTGAAATAAACCCCCCAAAAATTCATAATTATGGCTATTTACACCCCATCTGAAAATAATCCTAACATAATTAAGGACCTCCTACACCGGTTATCCTTAACATTTTCTCAGGAAACTATAGTTATGGGTGACTAACACAGACTGGCTAACCTATACCACAGACACCCCCTGAAACTTTATTAACTTATATGGATTCGCCCAGCGGACACTAACCCCAACCAGATTGAATGACAAAATAAAAAAAAAAATCAATACTGGATTGGATCTTAAAACACCATCACTAGTTTAGCATTCAGGTTGCCTCTCAGATAGGTAGGTGAGTGGTCACCTAATACTATTTACTAAGACAATACCTACACTCCCCTGAAAGTATTATATATAGACCCATGAATTAAACACAAAGAACTTCTCACCTCAAACATTCATATCAACCCTACAACAATGCAACAGGACTCCAGTATCAACAATCCCACTAAACACAGCAGCAGCTTACTTTAACAATGCATTCTTAAATATATTGAATAGCCATGCATCCCGCAAGAACTATGAAAGTAAAAAACTATGCCCCCTGCCTTACCAAGAAACCAAGCTACTTCTTAGAAATAGGGATAAAGCTTGAGCTTCATTATCAATCCAATAGGATTGGACAGTAGGCCACCCACGATTTGTATCGGCAACTCAGAAACAAAGCTAAGAATCAGCTTAAAGAAGACCTACTATACAGCAACCCAACAAAAATACAAAAACAACCCCCAAAACTTCTGGGATTCTATAAATCAGTTACTGCAACCTGGCCAAATAGCAACTCCAACTCCAAGCAGTACAAATACTTCTGACAACACTTCACAAACTCCATCTTAAACCTAACTAAAACCTCCTGTAATACACATCTAAACATTCCTTTAGATTCTAACACATCCTCAAAACACCTTTCCCTTATCTCCATTCAAACCAGCACCATAGAAAAGATCTCATGTAAACTTTAACCTATATCCTTTGCTGCTTTTCATTTACCCTCTGAATACCTTAAGATAGCTACCAGCGCAATATCCTATCCAGTCTCCATTTTGAGCAATCTCTCCATAACTGAACAGTACATCCCTAAAATCTGAAAAAAATGTCTTGTATCATTCCTCTTCATAAAGGAGGGAACTCTAGACATAGTTAATCAGACCAATTGCAACATTGTCTCCTCTATCTAAAATTCTAGGAAAAATAAATCCGTTCGCAGCTCGTAAACTATCTAATAGCCTTCTCACTAATTCCCAACTTGGTTTCTGACCGATCCACGGTACTACCACTGCTCTCCAGTTTCACAAATAACTGGAACCAATTCAGAAATGGCCAACTAGTCTTCTCAATATCCATGGATATGTCAAAAGCACTGGGCAGTGTCTCATAAAACTACTAAATGAACTACCGCAAACCAAGCAACTCTGTCCTTACATGGTTCCACAACTAACTTAACAGACCGTAAACATGATGTGAAAAGGCTAAATGAACTATCCTCACTGTTAGATTCTGCTATCAGTGGCCATTCTTCTTATTCAGCTTGTTTACCAACCAGCTGAATACTGCCACCTACCTTCCCAAAGTCATACATGTTGACGACTCCACACTCATCTGTGCAGCCCCCTCACTCCCTAAACTACAAGAAATAACCCAGCTTTCTTTCACAGAAGGAAAGTTGTCTCTTGACTTAATCCTAAAAAACTGAACATGATTTTTCTTAATACAACTCAAGACCTACAAACCCCCTTCCAAATATATTCTTCTGGCAAGACTAAGATTGAACCTGTATCACATACTAAGCTACTTACTGTAGCAATAGATAAAAACATAAAATTTGGCATGCATCTATCTCTAACCATAAAAAAGTTCACATTAAAGTAGGCTCTCTATCCAGAATTAAACCATATCTCACTGACACCACATTGCTAGAACTCCTCTACTCTCTCCCTTTCTTAATGCCTCTGCCACTTTCACCAACTGGAAAAACTAATCAAAACTAGGAGCCTGCTATAATAAGACTGCCAAATTTGCCACTAATTCCCCATTTAGATCCCATCACTGTAGTGCCTTACACCAACTAAACTGGCTTGAATTACCCAATCTCCTAACACACTCAACTCACAATGGCCCATGGCATAATATACCAGCCAGAAAAATATCCAGCAGTCTGCAGCCTAATTTACCCACCAACCAACAAAAGACAACTGAGATCTTCCAAAAAAATTATATTACAAGTCAATAAAGCAAACCATTACTATGGAGTTCTCTCTCTATTCTAATAAAAAAAATCTCTAGAACCTGAAACTCTTATTCTTCAGAGCTTAACTATCCCCAACCCATCACAATTTAAAACATTTGTCAAGATCCACCTAACTCCTGGCTAAACAAAGTCCCACTTCACAAGACCATACCCCATATATACTCATTAGGCAGAAAATTTGAAGGAAATATTTTAAATATTACTTCTTGTAAATAATGACCTAACAATATGCATTCCCATCTACATTGCTTATTCTACGAATGTCTCTTTAGAAAAACTTGCTTCTCTGATTTTGCAATTACTGTATAAACTATCCTAACAAATCTATGTGCTGTTTCAACAACTTAAGTTATTTCTCTGTATTATGTACATAGTCATATTCATTTGTAGCTGTTGGGGCTTTTCCACTTGTGCGTCTGCTGAGAAAGGGCAACTGCCCAGTTGGACTATCCCAGTCAACAAACACAAATAAATAAAATGTGGTTCCTGCAGCCTATGTACATGCACTTCATTGTACCATTTACATCTAAACATCAATCTGCCATATAATGCATTTATGTGCAACTATATGGCAGCATCATGACTTGCCATGTTGCTTTAATGCCCCTGTGTGTCACATGATGGAAACATGGGCTAGCAAGAATGTGCTATCATATTTTCCCAGACTGTGATCTGTTAAGTCACCATGGCTTCTGGGGGGGCAATAAGTGCAGCAGTGCTCTCAGGGGGTGCTCTAAGAGCTCAAGACACTTTCTGTACTTAATATACAGAGACGACTAGAAGCACCTGCTGGGAAGTTTGTAGGAGGGTCCCAGTTTTAAGACCGATACATGACACTGCCTTGCCTAGGTGGTGAATGCTGCAACAAGCATCAGCTGCAGAGGTGAGCAGTGTAGGCATGACTACAGAGACCTAAACAGGCACCACCATGACCTTCTTCCCTAATGGGAAGAGGAGATCAGGGAAAGTGTGCTTCAGTAGTTCTGTAGTTAGCATTCATGGCGGGTGCACCTTAATGGAAGGAAATCTACTCCCAAGCCAGTTGTCGGATATACTTATGTTCATTTCCATTTTCTTGTATCATTTTCAACTTCTGAGCAGATTAAGAAAAATCACCTCCACTTTTGAAGGTTTTTGAAATGTTTCTCCATACAAACATAAGTGTGTGTCTGTAATAGTATAGTAGCATATAGGTACCATAACAGATCCAATTACCAATGTTCTACTTAATAATGACACCCAGTCCCCACAGGAATACATACTTCTGGACAAATATTCACTGTCCCCTCCAAATTTACACCCAATAACTTTTTTTTTTTGTATTTCATCGGGAACCTTGTGACAATTTTACAAAGATCTGCTAATATTTTCACACTGGTATCTCTATCGTTCTCACTAACCTTTTGTTATATTTATTTGAAATAAATCCACATAAAACCATCAAAGTTATTGCCTCCTATCTACCACCAGGCAATAATCTATCTACCATTGAAAGTCTCCTATCTTGGGCATCCTCTACTTTCAACCAATAAACTATAGTGCTAGGCGATTTCAACTTGGACTGGCTATCCTGCTCATCTGACAACCCCTCCAATTTTATACATTTATTAAATTTCACCCAAACTATAAACTTCCCCACTAGAATCAATAAACATACTAAAAGAATCTATTCTAGACTGAATCAATAAATATACTAAAAGAATCTATTCTAGACTGAATACTAACCAATAAGCCCAAGTTAGCCCACCAGGCTGGGTGCCTCTCAAATTCTCTCAATGATCACTCCCCTACCTTTCTTCTAAGGAAACACATTCAACTCCTCCTGTAATGTCATTTTTAAACATACGCATCAAACAATTTTCCCCCTACCATCTTAAATTCCCTACTTCAAAAATGCAACTGGTCAGATGTAAAATCACTCCATCTAGACCAAGCTGTACAATATTTTAAGGATACCTTCCTCAACATCCTTAACCTTGCTCCAAAAAGAAAAATTTGCTCCAAAGCCAAAAACCTACCTTGGAAAACCAAAGATGCTAAATCTCTTATTAAACAAAGGGAGCGAGTCTGGACTGCTTATCAAACCTCCAAAACCTCAGAAAATCTCACCTCTTACAAACTAAAACTAATATCTGACAAAAAATCTTATTTTCTAGCTTGTCAGCAAAAAAACACAAAACTTTTGGCAAAACATTAACTACCTCCTCACCCCTGGCAAAATCTCCACCCCTGCACCATCTACAATAAATAGCACTGAATGTTTAGCATCCTAATTTAACTCATTTCATCACAACTATCACCTCACTTTTAAACAAATTTAACCAACCCCTTACAGTGCCTACCTCTACTAACTCTAAACCCATCTACTTCTCTTTTAAACCCCAAGCAAAGCTCGTATCAAAAAACTCTTATCAAAACTAAAACCTACCTGTCTAGCAGCTGACCAACTCCCTAATGACTTCTTAAAAACTGCTGCAAGCTCCATCGCCTATCCCGCATCTATAGTAATCAATTGTTCCATTGCAGAACAATATGTCTCCATACTATGGAAAATATCCCATATCATCCCTCTCCACAAGGGAGGCCCACCTAAAGATTGCTCTAATTATCGGCCCATTGCCATTATCTCAAACCAAGCCAAAATCTTAAAGAAATGTATCCATAAGCAGCTCCTAGACTGGGTTCACTATGAAATTTCGAAATTCCAAAATTTCAAGTTTCAGAATAGAGTTAAGAATCTCGAGATCTTGGAATCTCGAAATTGTGATCCCTCCCCTGAAACACCACCCGACACAGTAAAATGTGTGTATGCAGGGGGCAAGCCTCCCATGCACCCCCCTTGTGGGGGGCTGTTCACCCCCCCCACCCGCAACTTAAATATACCAACTCCGATATCGCACTACAGCGAGGACAAGGGAAATCTCCCGGTCTGCACTGTATGCTGATCTCCGTTCAGGATTTCTAAGGTTTGAAACTTTAAACATATGATCTTCGATCAATGAAATACAAAGTTTTGAGCTTCGAAATTCTGAGGGGAACCCCCTAGGCAACCTCACTACAAAATAACCTAATTCAGCTTCCATCCAAAACAGTGAAATTTATGAGGGCTGTGGAGGTACTAACTACATCAACCTCCTCAAAAAAAAATGGACAACCAGTCCCTACTATATTCCTTGATATGTTCAAAGCTTTTGATACGGTATCCCAACAACCACTACTCAACACTCTAGCCTCCCTCAACCTCAACTGGTTCTTTAGCTACCTTACTAATTGACAACAGGCAACTAAATGAGAATAAACTCTCCATCCTCTTCCCAGTCTCCATTGGGATTCCTCAGGGTTCCATCCTTGGCCCTCTCCTTTTTATCATTCACAAATAGTCTAAACACTGCCACTAAATCTGCTTCTATCATTCAGTATGTTGACAATGCTACTCATTTCCTCTGCTTCCACACCCCAAGAACTTCAAGATAAACTGCAAAAGTCATTTCTAGATATTGAAAATTACCTAAATGAACTTAATCACATCTTAAACCCAAACAAAACAAAAGTAATGAGCTTGTCTAACAGGAAATCCAAAGCAAAACCACCTCCTCTTTTCCATCTACTCCACTAATGGCACTATAATAGAACCAGTTAACCCAACAAAACTACTTTGTGTCACCATAGACAACAACCTAGCATTCAATAAACACATATCAATTAAAGTTCACATCAAACTTGGTGCACTATACAGGGCCAAATCTTACCTTACCCAAAATGCCAGACTAGCCACAGCCAGATCCCACCTCCTATCTACTCTTCTCAACTTTTCACTTACCTGTGCAAGTCTGATTTACATCTACTTGATTCCTGATATAACAAAATAGCAACATTTGCTGCTAATATACCCAACAGGGCCCATCATTGCCTTACTCTTCAAAAAACTACACTGGCTTGAATTTCCCAATTTCTCATTCAGCTCACCACTGCGCACTCCATTATCCACAAACCTGAAAACTGCCCTGCACTCTCCAACCTAGTGCAATTAAATACCAACCCCAGGACCCTTAGATCATCCGATAAACTTATACTCAAGGTTAAAAAATCCCATAATTACTTCGGTGACACTCCAACAAAAATACCACAATTGTTTTTAGTTATATATCTAATGAGTTTCATATTACAGTCTGTAGTAAGGCTTAGGAAAGGAAATGTTTTCTGTTTTACATTCCCTTTTTAGTAAATTGTGATTGGCAACTGTCAAACCTTTTGTATATTGTTTGTAAATCTTTTAAAAATTGTAATCTTTTTTGTAGTATTTTATGGTGCTTCTCTCCCCAGGTCTCCGCTGAAAATGGGCCATTTGCCCAGCCGGACTCTACCTGGTTAACAAATGTAAAATAGAAATATTTGATATATATTTTTCTTTTTTTCATTTTATTTCTGTAATTATCAATGTGGTACCAACCACAGGTGTGGCAGCAGCTCTCATCATCAGCATGCCATTCCATCTGCTATTGGGGTCTCCAGCTGTCTTTCTATGGGGTGATAGTGGAGAAACCTAGAGGGTTCTATTCTGGCATCTGGTGGTCTGCCACTAGGTAGATGTTGTCACACCCTCCAATGGTAGGTCCATATGTTATCTGTCAAGAGGGGGAGGAGTTGGTATTATTATTGGTGGAGCAGTGGATTGATATCCAGTGACTGCCTAGATAACATCCTTATACGACTGGCAGAGTTGCATCACTGTCTGGCCCTTTGCATGGAAGAGAGGCAGGAACCAGTGGGGAGGGCAGTCACAGAAGGAACTGACCTCTGGTTGGTTGCTGTCTCGGTAACAAAAGGGAGCCATCACCCTGCTCTATCCTCCATCATGGCTTTATCCTTACACATTTCACTCGACTCCCTAGTTTGTACTCCAGTCCTCCCAATCACCACCTGGCCTCCAATCTCTGTCTTTGTGTTTCTATCAGTTGTGTCCTTTTGTTTTAGCACATCCGCTGATGGTCTTTATGCTATGCGTTCGTTTACTCTATTAACCATCCCTATATCGTTTTTCTTTCCCTCAAATTCTCCTTTCATCCTTCCTTCTCCACCTTAAAAAAAATAAACTTTTCCTGCTTTCCTCCATCACAGTTTTCTTCCATTCCTCTGCTTGCTCCTCCTCCCGATTGTCCTGTACACTCATTTCTTCCCCATTAATGCATGTACACAAATAGCTAGGGACTTGGCTGGGAAGCCCTTATTATGGCTCAGAGCAGTCCTTGAAGTGTTGTTAATTATCTTCAGAGTTTTGCAGCCTTGGCCTCACATTGTACAGCCACTTAAGAGAAGTTTCTGAATCCTAAGGCAAATCATTAATGTCCAGATGAATCCTTGCATTTAACAAAACTCATTCCATTTCTCTTTTTTCTAACGTGCTCACCTCTAATTCAGTGCTATCCAGATTGAAAAATTTAAAAACTTCTTTTAAGTCTTAAACTAAACTAAGACTGCACAAACGGTTATATGTTTCTGTTTTCTTTACAACATGGCAGTATTCATATATTCTTTGATTTAGCCTCGATGTGGTCTTACCCACAGAAAAAGCCTCAACAGGCACAGCTAGACAGATGCACTCTTCCAGTAGAAAGACAATTGTAATGTGTGCTGGCATCTCTAGTGGGGGGTGAAATAATGGTCAAGGTATTTACAGGGCTTGATTCTCAAATTGGATAATTGGCTAAGCTTAAAGTGGCCTGTAAAAGCAGTTGGCCTTGTGCTAACCTATGAATATAACCAATGAATTTATGAATCATAAATTAACAGTTCTTCATATGGACTATTGTCAATATAACTACCCACATTGGCATCGAAAGTCAACTATAATTAATGTCTTTTGAGTAGTCAGAAATCTACCTAATAATGATTTGATGTTACTAGACTTTTCTATAATGAAAATGTGTGTTGCTTACTATATCAAACAATTCATGACATCTCTGAAAACATTTCCAGTTATTAGTGATATTTTTTTAGTGTGACCGTCTTAACTGTATTCAATAACTAAAGCTGTTGTACATTCCCACTTTCTTTGCGTTATCTTCCCTAGATTTTTCATAACCAAAAATAGGGGTATATAAAGTACTTCTTAATCATAGTTAAACATACAAATAGCATCTACTTTGTTATAATCCGTTTGTATAGTCTGTGCAATACTTTCATTATATGGATGAATGTGTCATTGTCCAAAACAAACTTACTCATGCTGACAACTTTTATTACATTACATTTAATGCAGGAATGATGCTAATGTGATGCATGTAATTAAGTATTAGCTTAAGTGCCCTTTACAAAGGCATTAGACACAAATATCTTGATCTTGTCTATACTTTTAAAACAAAACACATGAAATCACAACCTGAAAGGGTAATAATTTAACACTTTTGTCCAAGACTTTTTCAGAATAAAATTAATTAAAAATGAGTAGTGCAAATACTTCACATACAAATCTCTTTCATAAAAAATGTCCAGTTATAAAACCGCTATGAAATTACGCAATCAGTTACAACTTCATTAAACATTTAACATTAATTGCTTCATTTAATCCTTGTGGAAAATTAGAATTAAATGTAATATGCCAAAAAAAGTTATTTTTTTCTTAATACGGATTTTAAATCTGTTTTCTCAACCAAATCAACTACTAAGAATTTTTTTTAATAGAACAATTTCTACAATGCTTATAATGTTCATGCTGAAGAAAAAAATGTTTTTGACGTTTTGAAGCTTAACATCCACTTAATAAAAAGGAAAGAAATTTGATTTTCTTTGCACTTGTCATTTTGATGGCTTCTGTGCTTTGCTTATTTTATTGAACTGTACAAGTCTTTTACTGTTTAGCCAGCACATTATTGTTGGGTCTATATTAGATTACTGAATGCTTAGGTAAGCAAACGGTGATTAAATCGACTCCATGTAAGAGAAAGCTTACAAAACCGAACTGTCAGAACAGCGATTTTTTTCCAAGGGAAAAAAAATAGACTTTCAATAAAAAAAAAAAAAAATCACATTAAAACATGAGATTAAGTGGGGGCTTTGCCACCCACACTCCCCCCACAGCCCCTACTTAAATATACCAACTCAGAGACCGCACTACAGTGCTGAAAAGTACCTAAGTGGCAAGAGAATTCTTTCCCAGGGAAAGAATTCGCTTACATACAGCTTCAATATTTTGCTGTTTCAGTTTTGTCAGTTCGACCAAGACGCATTCAGAAACATGCATCTTCGGTCTGCTGATAGGAACCCTTACTGGTTTTATATCTTAAAAACTGACCGTAAATTTATCAGACTGTACCTCCCTCTAGTTAATCCAAGTGTTCTCCCTGCAATTTTATACTTTACCACTTTGTATATTTTTTACAGCACAAGTTAAAATAATTTAATTTGATACATTTTACAATTGCCTACCTGTTTGTGTGACTAGACTCTCCATTTTGTTCACAGAGTGTTCTTCTTTGTTATTTCAGTAGATAGCATCTCCATTTTGCAAGCATATGTTTTTTCCCTGCGACGCTGCACTCCTTCCCCACTTACACATTTAATCTTGCATCTAAGTACAGTTTCAGTTGATTTTCCAGTCGGGGTACAAACTTGAGTTAAGGATAATTTGCTGCTATTCCTGAGGGAGAATATTATGGACTTGAGTGCTTTTATTTTTTCTCCTCAGCTTGATAGTGGGCGGCGCTGCTCTACTCACATGCAGTGCCACACAATGCTGTATTTGATAAATGTAGGCATTTTCAGCTTCAAATTTTCTTTCAGGAACCTCAGTTAACTCCATCTTTCAGTTAAAGCTGTATAAATCATGGAGTTAGGCCACGGTACACAATTGTAAATCTAAAGTCAATCTCATAGCCAGGCTAGACCAAATTATTTTCTGTCTACCAGTTTTGGTGATTAACCCAAAAAAAAATCTTCCATCTACTTTTATTATTTTACCTCAAATCAATACCTTAACTAGGAGATGAAATGTTACCTTACTGCCTGGCTTTACTAGCATACAGACTGCATACAATTAACATAGTGCTCACACCTTAATTAAGCTATGCCTAGTATTTTTCTTAAACAAATACTTTACCCCAAAAACTCAAACTGTATTATATTCTCTTCCTTGACATACCTCATACCCTTGTTCAACATGGAAGCCTGCAAGCTAGTTTGCTCTCTGTTGCCTGGCTCTTAGCACTCTGTATATTCAAGCAATCTAAGAATGGCCTGTTTACAGAAAATTATGTTTTACTTAACTCATCACTTAAAGTACACAGCCAAACTGAAGGCCACAGACTCACAAACGCACCCTGTGAGTATCGCTCACAAACACCATGGCTTGTACATACACACTTTAATAATCATATACGGAGACATTAAAAAAGTCCTTGCCAAAGTCATAATGGATTAGTACTGCAAGGCCCAGAGTGACCCAAGAGCTGACACAAATTAGTGACAGCACAGCTGGGAGTCACCAAGAAACCGCATATCCTAGACCAGTTGCACCAAAGTGATCTTCAAACACAGATACAAAAGTATTACTAACTGGTAATGCCACAGTTAGGCATACAGATTCTAACCTCATGAGGCTGAACAGAGTGACTGAGCTCTCTCTCTCAGGAGTTAAGATCGCTAAATGTACAAGGACCCTTAAACCAAACAGAAATGAGTATGCTGTGGTGATGGCCCATGTTGGGGTAAATGACCTGACAAAACCCTGAGGGATTTAGTGAGAGAGAGTGAAAGAAGAGCTTTCCATGTACATCACAAGTATAGGAAAGACCCTAGTAGTGATTGTAATCCTTCCATCACCACAAATTATGCCAATTTATAGAGCTGATTGGCTTTAACTGTCTGAACACATGGTATCACTGGTGTCATGGTAGGGGGATCCAGGATCCGTCAGCATGGAATAATATACTTGATAACTGTTCTTGCTTTACCAAGGATGATTGGCACCTTTCATTCTGGAGCTTTTGCAGCTTTATTTTTAGGGAAGGTCCAACTGATGAACTTTCTAACCCAACTTCCAAAATAAATCAAAGGTTGCACCTCTGGATGGTGCCCCCACTTATGCAAATTTAGTCATGTATGCCTGGAAGACTTTACATGTTTTTTTCTAGTGAATTTTTTCATCATTGTAATGTAAACATTCATTATTTAAATGATATTTTTATCATATGGATGAGAACTGGGCACAAGTTATACAAGTTTATTGAATACCTTAACCTCACTACTAAATTTCTGAAATTCGCACACCATTTCTTGTAATTTAATTTTCTTGATACAGCCATTGTGAAGACTGAAACTGGCTTTATTTCAACTATTTGTAGAAAACCAACTTTTAGTAATGGTTATTTACATTTTCATAGCTGTCACCCCATTATACACAATTCTTGTTAAGTGACAGTTTATCAAATTAGCTAGTATAATATCAGACCGGGACATCTTGAATCATTAAGTAGAAATTTTGCTTGACATGTTCAAGGATAAAGCTAACCCCAAGAAACTACTTTAACAATTATGATCACAAGTACTTTCAGAATGGGGCCACTGACATGTACCTTTATTATGTTCGGATTCAAATTTCTCACAAACTAGTACAAATTCCAGCACTTATGACAGTAAAGAAATGAGTAACTGAAGATTTGAGAGAGCTATGATTATTCAGTACAATAGTGGCGCTAGTAGATTGAAATCCATTATTAAGTGGAATATTTTAAAGTTGAATTCTAATGTTTTACAAATTCTCAGTGAACTGAAAATTTGTGTACAAGACTGCCAAGATTTTAAAAAGTATTTATGAAATGCAGAGGTTGAATGTTACCGAGTTAGTACACAGATCGAGTAGATGTGTTTTTTGTTAATGTAAATACTTGATAAAGTACAATGTTATAACTATTATGTCCAACTTTGGTTGAAAGAACAATGCAACTAAAGTGACATGTATGAATAGTGACATGTATGAAGTGACATGTATGAATAACTGTAGCACGACATGAATAATATTGCTGATGAAATGCAAGTTTTGTCCTGCATTACAGATGGATAAAACGGACTGCGCATTAAGAAAGGCTCTATGAACATTGTTATGACATTCATACTAAAACCATAAAAAATGCTTTATATAAACATTCTAAATAAATCGGACAACTTTCAGACATTTCTAGCTGGTATCATTGGCATTGATCGTCACCACTCTCTGGGTGGAGTCTGGGAGATCACACTGGAATTCAAGGAAGCAGTATCGCAGTTTAAGTTGAATGCCACTGTTTTTCCTAGATTAAACAAAAACATTTCTGTTTTACCTATTTGTAAATTGCAGGCAGCTAAATTGCCGAGTTTTACATCATATCTTATTTTTCATTATATATATGTTTTTAAAATTAAAAATCAATGTTCTACATTTCCTACAATGAATGTATTCTTAGGGTGTACTTTTGTCTTTAAGATTTGATTGATGATGTCATTAATTAAGGATTTTTAAACTGGGTTGTTTGTAGTGGATGCCATTTCTGATTAAGTCTATATGTTTGGTAGATGAAAGCAAACATTATAAGTCATACTGATAAAATTATTCACAATGTCCTGTGGAGTTCTTTATGTTGCCAGTTGTTAGCTTTTGTCACCGCTTTCTGTAGATTTTGGTGCACTTTTCACATTGACGTTTTTACAGCTTCTTTGGCTAAATTTGCTGGTTTTGAATAATAAACAATTACATGTATATTAATACATCAGACTGTACTCCCACTAGTTATTACAAGTGTTCTCCCTGTGATTTTACATGTGTTTACATTTTTTCTCATGTTAATTCATTAGAGAACATCTCCATTTTGCTAAACAGTGTTTTTCCTGCAACTTTCCAACCTTTTTCATGCTTTTGCATTTATCATACATTAAAGTACAGTAACATTTTGTTCTCTAGTCGTGGTGTAAGCTTGTAAAGTGCAGCTGTGATTATTGAGTGTCAGGGAACAATTGGATGCAGTTTCCGAGGGGTGGATATTATTGGCAGGAGTTCTAATGGCATTGAATGTAACAGCATTAACCATACTGGTGATGCTGCAAAGAGTTGCCCTTAAGTTTTACTTGCACCTGGACAAATGTAATAAATTGGTTGTTCAAACTAGATCGAAGCAAATATGGAGGTCAGAAAGCAAACCAGTGCGCTGCTCTTCAAGCATTAATAAACTATGCAATAAAAGGAAGGAACTCCTAAACCAATATAGCAGAACAAATTACCCCCAAATTACATAGGTCATCAAGCAGATAAGAAAAAGACTAAAAATAGGACGGAAGACTAGCAAAGGCAGCACATGAACTTAGACTAGCTACAGAAGGCAAAGTCAACTATAAATCCTTCTTTATGTCAGAAGAATAAGAAATAACCCCCAACACTGCTCCAAGTTTATTCATAATGGGACTAACTACTAAAACTAAATGTAGTGGCAGATTCAACCAGAGAACTATTCTAAACACACTTATTCCTCATTGAATCAGGCCACCAACCATTACAAAAGAGCACATAGTGAAGGTACTCTCCAAAATGAATACCTCACCCATGTGGCCTGACTACATATCTGGTTGCCTAATTAATAGCACCATCAGTCTGAGCCTAGCAACTTACTTTGTCCCGCAGAACTGTTGCAGTTATGATGCCACTGTACAAGGGTAGTCCCACCATAGACCCCAGGAATTATAGACCCATCAACTGAGTTTTATATATATATATATATATATATATATATATATATATATATATATATATATATATATATATATATATATAATAAACTGTATATATCATAACTGACCTAACTATGATATCAAAAATCTTAGACTCCATGCATAGTAGTCTGGCTTTGTCAAGGGTAGATCTTGTATAATGTAGCTAGTGAATGCCTTTAAATTACTCAGGCTGCAGACTGTAGGACAAGCTGTCCACACAGCATATCTTGACCTCACCAAGGCATTAGATACTGTGCTACATGTAAATATAACAGGCAAGTTGAAGGAGCTCAAAAGTGACCCATATGTGGCTAGATGGATTACTCACAGGACATCATAATGCTTCTCTGTGGCCACAGTGACTTTGTGGTAGCCATATGTCTCTGCAGTTGAATTTCATTTCAGCTGTGTGCCCAACTAAATGAAAATGCCTTGATACGCAACAGGTGGAACTCACACACTCTTATTTTGAGACCGATGATCACTGAATAGCTAACTGATGGTGATGGACTTTGGCCTTAACAGCTTAACTTGTTGGCTTCCAGCACTGCATATCTTTCAAGGAATTTTAAAACTAACAAACTGTTGCTTCTAAATAAAGGTTAGATTAAAAATAGTAGAAGCAATCAATTTAGCTCTTAAATCATTACATGAAATGAGGACACGGGAGAGACGTATTTAATTTCAGTATATGCTGAATCCTAAATATTGTTTATAGCAGACCATATATGGCAAGAGTGAGTGAATGAAAAGGCAGGAGCGGGCTAGATAACAGATGAGTTGGCATGGAGTATGGTTGCAGGAGATGCAGACAGAATTAGACAAGGTTATAACACTGAAGGGGTGATGAGGAAATGTGATCATTTGAAGGTAAGGAAGGTAATGTGTCAGAAGTGTTTAACGGGAATTCTATAAAATGTGGGGGGAATAACTGGGAAAGAGTTATGTGAGGCTTTTAGTGCTATACCTCTAGAAGGATTACCACCAAAATCTTTTTCAAGTGCTAGGGTGGTGCTGACTTCAAAACATGAGCATGAGGAATTTGACACTTAAGTTGAAGTAGATAGATTTCCTCTCAATGTGTATGCAAAGATTTTGACTAACAGGCTTGAGAAGGTTCTTCTCATATTTACTGATGTGGGGGGGGGGAGGGTTTTTTTTAAGGGGATGATAAGAGAAGAAAGTTGGCAGCAACTGAGTGAATTTGTTTGTGAGGTATATAGGGAGGGATGGGAATAGGCAGGGATTACATTTTTGACATTAGGAAGGCTTTGTATATAGTTGAGTGGTCATTTTTGTTTACAATATTGGATAAAATAGGAATACACCTGCACTTTTGCATATTTATTAGAGCCCCTGTGATTCTTTCTCTAGGAGATTAATGGTACCGTAAACTCTGTTAACCAGAACCCATGGGGATTGGTAGATGCCATATAAGTGTAGTTTCTGGTTGGTTGAAAGTTACTATTAAAAAAAGACCTGACAAATACTGCACCCTATACTATACCATAAACACTGCATTGCTTTGATTTTAATATTGAAATACAGTAATTAAAAGCCTGGCTGGAATATTATTTTAAGCTTATATTTCTTCTAGAAAGCGTGGCACAGGGAATGCATAGTGGACTGGAATTGAATGGATTGAATAGCGAGAGTAAATGCATGTGTGAAACCTAGAGAGACTGTATGAGAGAGATCAGTGAGAAAATGTGCAATCTGATGAAAACTGAGAATGGAGCAAGTGTAGATATTTTATTGATTTGACTTGTTTTGTTTCACTTGTTCTCAGGTTGGGGAGAGGGAATTTGTATCTTCCTTTTTAAAACCCTAAAAACGTAAGGTATGTTTCTGGCGGGGGGGGGGGGGGACAAAATGCAACACATGAAAAACAGAATTGTTCATAATGTACTGTATTTCTTCGATTTTTTTCTGATTGCTTGAGAGTTCTGGTTGCTTGAGTACCGGTTAACAGTAGTTTACTGTACATGGAGAGTTGACAAAGGACATGAGTGCATGTGGGGGGGGGGGGGGGGCGACAACAGTGCCTGCTTTCCCAAAGCCTATTTGTTCTTGCCACAGAGCTGTTGGCACAAAAGGTCAGGAAGTACTTAGCTTCTGTCTCTTGTTGTTGGAGTTTATTTAGGTTGTTCACAAATGATTGCATGATCGCAACTAATAATAAAAATTCATTCTGAAGTTACCATCTTAGTAATCAAGGAAGTCTGGAAATTTTTTTGAAGAATAAGAAATTCTTGCTGTTAGAATGCATTAGGAGAAAACACTGCAATTGATAGAATGTAGACTTGGAGGAGGAATTAGGGAAGAGCTGATTTGTTGGTCAGAAGGAATAAAATACTTGGAAATATGAGTGTGGAGGGTAGTAGCAGTAGATAGTACTGAAGAGAGTTATAAGGAACTTTTATGCACAATTGTAAGACTGCCCAGTCAGTGTAATGCTTAGGTGAATAAGGGGCAGTCTAGATGGCATTTAAATGTGGATTTTTGCCAAGGGTTCTGTATCTATTTAGGCACTTACTTACAGTGGAGGCAGGATTTTGAGTGCCAAAAGTACAGAAATGTTGTGATTGATATGATGGAGAGTGCTGGGTTTTCATCCTGTTTGCGTTTATTCTGAGGGAATCAAATCCTTTAGGTAAGGCCGAGGCAGCTGAAATGAGTTGAGATGGATACAGATATGACACCTTCTAAATTGTGGCAAATAAAAGGATGAAGGGTTGATGTCTTGGAGGGTTTGTCAAGCTGATATATGGAAGCATCTGGATGTTATTATACTGGGCAAGGAAGTTAACTGGAGTAGGTAACTGAAAACAGGGTAGAACGAAAGATTTATTAAAGCCTAGATCAGGGCTGAAGGGGAAGTTGAGCTTTTTGGGACAAGGCAGAAAGACAAAGGCTTTACAGTTTGAGAGAAGGGGAATGGCTCTAGTTCATTCGGCTTAAGTTGGCAGTTAATTTGGTTGGTAAAGTGGGGAATATTGTAGTTGGTACAACAGAAGGAATTTAGTACTATGTAGGATAAGGAGGTCTGAGAAAGGAGCTCATGTGTGGGACACTTTATGCTAGAATGAATAAAGGTAAGTAAAGTACAGAAATGGAAAAGTGGAGAAGAGAATGGAAAGTAAATGAATTAATAGAAAAAAAGTGTTCTTAGGAGGTTAACCAGATAAATAACTGTCCTTGTAATACAGAATTACTAAATGAGGTGAATCCATAGATGGCTTAGGTTCATAGGTTGGTACTAGGCTATCGGCCCTAGGACCTATACAAGCCTAGCCATAACAATTCCCTGGCTATTTCTTCCCACACTATTTACTTCCCTGGACCCCTGTCTAGTAGGGCGACTAACATGATCCCTGTGGTGAATTTCCTCCCATCCAATCATTAAGGTTCCTTTTGAAGAGGGCCAAAGAGGCACTCTGACATGTATGGGCAGTCTATTCCAGAGTCTGGGGAGTCTCTGGGTCAGGAACCTATCCCTCCAGTATGTTTTGTTTATTGTGATGACAAGGTTTAGATCTCTGGAGCATGTGGCTCTGAGGGATTGTTATTCAAGTGTAGCATGTCCAACAGCTCTGGGTTTGACATGGCCTTGTATGTTAAGCAGAGATCGCCTCTGAGTAGACAATATGCGACAGAGCATTGCTGGAGTTTTTTAAGGCGGTCAGCGTAGGGCATCTGCTTTAGGCCTGTGATTCTTTTAGGACCTCCCACCATTGCAGAAATGTTTTAATGTAGATGGTAGGTGCTAGAAGTGTGGGGAGAAGGGATCTGACACTATACATATGTTTTGGGAGGGTTAGTTGGTTAAGGGTGTTTGTGGTAAGTGGGTTTGTGGAGAGGTGAGAAAGTATTTATGGAAAGGAAATGCCTCTCCTGCTGTTGGGTATAGAGGCAGAGGCAGAAGACTGGAGAGAGGAGGAATATTAATCACATTCCTTTTATGGCTGGATTGATACTCAGCAAAATCTTGTTTTAGGATCACAGGTACTTGCTAGGCTTGCAGTTCAGGGGACTATTGAGAAGACTAGCCCAAAGTACCAGTTTTCAACTGTCTGATTAAGTGATTTGCTCAAGTTTACAAAGTAAGCAATTGATGGTGGAGGGGAAATCAAACCCTGTACCACAGAAGCTGCTCTCAGTCTTGACCTTCTGCCACCAAAGCCAGACTAATTTATGTCAAGATGTTGATCATAGGTAGTTAACTAGGCTTTCAAGTCCGCAGGACCACTGAGGAAGCTCAAATTCCCAGTTCCCCCAAGCACTGTCTAGTTAAAAAACTTGCTCTAGGTGATACAGTAGGCAAATGAAGGCCAAAGGAATCTGACCCTGCACCAAAGGAACTACAGTTCACAGCCTTACCCTTCTGTACCAACAACATTCTTGATAACTAAAAAGTTTGGTTGACTAGTAAAACAGGCTGGACATACATACAGGATATTATTGCTTTATGTGAAGTACAAACATGAGACCGGTTTTACTTGCAGTCTACCTAATAAAACAATGAAACGTTTTTAAGAGAAAAGACATACTGCTCACTGTATATAATAACTTCAAGATGCCCGGTCAAAGCACCAAGAAATCTGTCCAAAGCTGTAATATGTAACTGGACATCTTTCAGATGGTGCATAGGGTACAAATTATTGCTGTGTGTTGCCAGGCTGTAACAAGAACCATTACACAGACCAAAAGAGTGCAATTTCTTTCAGTATAATGTATTATAATGATTAATTACTTCAGGCTCTTAAGAGCAGATGGGCTATGGCAGTCATATACACTGTGTAAGGCCTGTTCTACTTTAACACAATACAGTAACAGTTTAGATGAAAAAATGTTGATCTATGTGCTGTCTGCCTACACTTAGATTAACTGAAGTTATTGGCACTGCTATAGTTTAGTTGTGTAACTTAATTTCTGAAACAATTCCTTACAGGAGAGGAAACCAGTTTTTGATTAGTAAACAATGAAGTACTCAACAGAATGTCAAAGTCAGTGTTTCAGTAACAACACTCATGCCTTAAAGGACATGGAAACATTCATTGTCTGTTGCACAGAGTGTTAGCAGCTGACCTCAAAACTATGCAGTAGAGGAACATGGAATAAAAACAGACATCCTAATAAATGTCAGTGCTATTTTATACATGGGGTGGATACACAAGGCAATTCATAACCCCTGGAAAATGATACTGCTGCTTATGTGACATGGGTACATCAAGTGACTCATGGACCCTTATTACTGAGTGCTGCTTAGCAATGTGACGTGGGCGTATCAGGTGAATCATGGACCCTTAGATAGCGCTTGCTTACCAGTGTGACATGGGCACATCAGGTGACTCATTGTAGGCCATTTTAAGCCTAACCAATTACACAGTGTGGGAATCAAAGCCGGAACCTTGTGTCTGTAAAGTAAACACATTAACCATTACACCAACCTCCCACTCCAGTGGTCATGGACCTTTATAACTGATAGCTCTGTTTACCAATATGACATGGGCACATCAGGTGACTCATGGACCCCAATAACTGAGAACACTTCTTACTAGTGTGACGGTGTTAATCTTCCAGCATCACCTCCTCATTGACGCATTATGCTTTTAATACCACAATTTAAAAAGCCATTTGTAATACCAGAGTTAACTAAGGACAGATTAACTTATTCTGTGCTACAGCTACTAAAAAAGCCAAATTAAATTTCTGGTCTGAATCAACCATTTATTTATGTGCTGGTGTTTCTGTTGAAAATGTAACTATTTCATCATATTTGTAAATTAGTAACTTTTCAAAGTTGTGGTGGTACAAAAAAGAAGTAAACAGAAAAAAAAAGAACAGCCAGTAACATCTGGTAATGATGCAGACACATTGCTAAATATTAAGATAAAGAAGGAAAATATGGGTGTGTTGGGGCAGTGCATCTTTTTTATACCACGTTTTGGCTTTTTGTTTTTTTTTTGTAAACAATTAGTGGCACATGCAGCCGGAAAAAAGGAATTTGCTAAGTTTCTAACTAGAAACATGAAAGCCTAAACAAACTGCATTAAACAAGTTAAGTTTCCCATTTGTCCATCTGTAACACACCTTCAAAGATAAGAAATGATATCTTCTTTCTCCTCATAGTAGATGGCTTCATCTAAGATGCGCTTCAGATATGACAGACATACAGTAAACAGCACAGCCAGTTTTATATAAAAGCATTAAACGTGACATGGGGCCAGTTCAGCAGTATTACCCTGAGGTTACATGTTGTAATCAGAGGCAGCCCTACCATGGGGCTTTAACAAGATGTGCAGCACCATGCTGGGCTGTCTCATTCACTGTGGTAAATGCAAAGGAGGCTTTCTGCTGGATAGGCATATGCTAATTAGCCATGTGCTCTTCCCTAAAACTGCTTGTGGTAGGGCATTTAACACAGCTGCTCCAGGCTGCTCACATTAGTGAACAAGGGCAAAAGCTCATGTTAACCCATGGCAGCAGAGGTAAAAGATGGGGGAGTTTAGCAAACTGGTAGTGTTGCTATGTGGAGGTAGGGGGGTGGAGGCATGTGTGAATGCATCTGTGAGTGACTGGGAGGTCATGGTAGGAGGGGAAAGCTAGATGTGTGTAGCTTTAGAGATTAGCCAATCTACAATCCTTTTTTTTGGCACACCATTTATAGAAAATTTAATTTTGAGATAGCGATTTGAAAAACCTATAATATTAGATTTTTTTTTTTTTTTTGCAGGGAGCAAGCCCTGCGCACCACATATTGATATGGGTTACAAGCCCACCCACATGCCCCAAAATTCTATTTACTTACTCCACGGTCACACATCACAGTGGAGAAAAGGGTTCAAAACCCCAAAAGTGCACCATTCGCTAGCACAATACACCGTCAAGTCACCTCAAGATAACATCTTTAAAATAAAAACACACGACTGACAAGTTAGAGATGGCTCATAAGATGGGCTTCAGACCTTGCACCTCGATGCTGGAAACAGCATTACTGCACTACACAAACTGATAATTTAGTATAGCAGTGTTTTTTCCTTTACTCAATGACTGTAACAGTTCATGAGTTACAGAGGAGAGTGACATCACCTATACATATACCTCTCAATCTCATAGCGCAAAACATGTTGACAAGGCCAAAAACAATGTGGGGACAAAGACCCACAGTCAGGGACAAAATGTAATTATTCCCATTATAAACCTAAAAAGATGCCAGAACAGCATGTTTTGCATTAGTATGTAGTTATTGAAGGATATGTAGTTATTGAAGGATATGAACTCAAATGTCTATGTATAAATTGTAGTCCTCAGTAATTGGCCAGAAAACCACATATTAAACCGAACAAAAATACAAGGCTAAATTCTTTACATACTGTGTATATTTAGACAGCAGACAGGTATGGCTATAAGAGATGATGGCAATCTCATCCTGTCAAATATGAGACAGTTAAAGATGGAGGTTTCCAAGTGGGGGAAGGCTTCAGGACAAAGCTGGGAGGCACACTAGATGACACCTTGGAGACTGTTTGAAATGCGACTTGGAGACACAAGTTAACTGAACAGTTCTAGCATCGCAATGCAGTTTCTGCACATTTAGTATGAAGCTTCAGTGGCTCACATTACTGACCGACCATTATCTTCAGTGATTTACAAGGGCAAGGAAAATCTTATCAGGGATATTCTAGGGAAATGTATGGGGTGTGTGTGTCTGTCTAAATGTGTATATGTGTGTGGGAGAGGGAATGAGGGGGAGCAATGATGCTACCATAATGCATGGGCTGCCAGTGTTAACTACCCAAGGAAAGTAATGACCTGCTGTTGTGGTACTTCCTGGTAATTTAAAGGCATGCATATTAATCAAGAAGGTCCTTCCTCACTGCAGCTGATGTGCCTCTGAATTGCAGATTACCGAATTGCAGAAACAGACCCTTTTTACTGCTTCCCTTACCATAGGCGGTGAGCTTCTTTCGGAATCCTGGGAATACAGCACAATTACAGCTGGTCAAGTGGCTCAAGCGTGAGAATTTAAAGTTGCAGCGAGTTTCATCACAATATATTTTATTGCATGAGCTGACTCAGTACTTCTGCAGGCTCACCCTTTTCTTCACTGTATTGGGACTGTGTTGTTGGTATATATAATTTCAGGGAGTGCAGGGGTGCTTGCCCCCTGCAAGAAAAAAAAAAACACATTTGTTTTTTTTTTTGGCTCACTGTTTTCAATACTTAATTTTCAATAAACTGTGAGATGAAGAGATTGACTGCTTGTAGGTAAACTATTAGAATCATCTCTCAATGATATGGAAAACCAATGGCTCATGGAAAAGCTTTGGGCCTGAAGATGCATTACAGCATGCTCTATTATTCTTTACCCTTATCCTGTACACTTCAAAGGAACCACCATAATAGCACTGCCTAATCGACCACCCACCTTCAGATTTATATTCCTATAATACCCACCTTATAGCCTGTGTGGGTATAAGATTATTACGTGGTTTTGTAGTTTAAAAACAATTTTTTGTTGTTTTGTGAAAAAAATATTCTCTTATCCTGTTTATTCACAGAACATCATTTGCCATAATGTGCGGTTAGAAATAGATTATAGTCATTGAATCGGTGTATCTGATTTCAAGTGTGTACGTGTCTATGAGTACTCTGTATATAAGAAACAGTAAATAATAAAACTAGTTAAAGCAAATTTCAGTACTCAGTCACTAAAATGCCTGAAATAAAATCTCATTTTTGTAATGTATTTTTATTAAAATGATATACATTTCATCAACTTGCTTATCAATAACACATTACAGAACACAAATAAGTACTTTAAAATGAACTGCTCCAGAAGCTTAATAATGGTTGGGTGCTACATATTTCTATTTCCCAGATATTACTGTTTTTGAGGAACGTCTGTACTAACTCCGAGATGTGCTGCAAAAAGCTATAAATATCAAAAGGCACTAGCCCAAAAAATGAGAAGCTTTCTAATATTCATAACACAAACTCAACTATAAGCAGCAAAAGCAGTGGCAAGTAACCACTGAAAACGTGGCTGTACTTTTCAGGGTGGTACTGCTTCCCAATTTGAGATGCTCCCTAACTACTGATCATCTCCAAAGAATGACAGGCCCACCTGAGAATGAATGTACCTTGTAATTTGGGATTTATGTTTAGTTCTAACCAACAGAGTCTCTAATATTTATGCACAAAACTAACAGATTCATTTGTGTAGTTAAATTACCTAAATAGAGAGAAAAAGATGACTGGACAATTTGTATCCTGTAGTTTTGATACGAGTCTGGAATTGTTCAATTCCAAAGTATGGCTTATCAGAGTGGTACGATTCCGTTAAACAGTCGATTTTTAGTCTTTGTTTCAACCACATTAATTATTTTATTTTCCTAATGTTTCTGTGTTTTGTTTAACGGGGTTCTGAGGTAATTTGCTAAATGAGCAATAACTAGAATTCATTAATACTTTGTAAGCATTATATTTGCTTATTCAGGCATAAAGTATGTGTCTGTATATGTATATAGATGTATACATTTATGCTACACCTTAAGTCTTTGGTAGCTTATTCCTTTTAAAAGCCTAATGCAATTTGGTATAGGTAATAAAGGTTACTGTAATAAAGGTTACTGTAATAAAGGTTACTGTAATAAAACAAATTCTTTTTGTCTGATGATTATCTCCCTAAAACTTAAAGTGTATATTTATGTTCTTAGTTTTGTAAGTAAAGTTGTCTTTACCTGATATTAAAGGTGTGTGGTTACTTCACTTTTTCTCTAAGGTAGAGCTATACAAAGGCATTAATAGTTTTCTGGTAATTAAACCCTGCTTGCCTCTGCAAGGAAAAGCTGTTTGTCTTATTAGACCAGGGATAGCAACCTGAGTACTTTTCAGAATTCTTCCTGACCCCCTCTCCCCTGCAAGCAGTTAGCAGAGACTCCAGACCCTTTCTGTAGTTTATTTTAAGCTGCTGGCAATGTATGTTTACACCCAAACTCTTATCAAATGAAATGCCTCAGCATGGTCAGACTAAATGAATATGCAAAGTGTGTGAATAATCATTTTCATTGGTTTGAGCTGTCTGGGTATTATCAGAAACAATGCCATAGCATCAAACTCTGCTCTCCCAAGTACAAGCTACAGAACAGAAACATTTATGGTAAGGAAATTTGTGTATCCAGCCTCTCCCTTGATTGCAGAAAATGACCAACACAAAGTAAGAAATGTATAGTTTTCATAAGGACTTTTGGATCCTTGTTTATTCAGTCTTATGTACCAGGATGAAGAAACAAGAAATCCAAAAGTCCTTGTTAGTACTATCCATTACTTACTTCAATTACAGTCCAAAAGACTGGTACTCTGAAGATGTTGGTAGTCTGGTAGACATGTGGCATGGTTAAGACCAACTGATGCCCAGGCAGAACTCAAAACAGAGAAAATTCAATGCGGAGCCTCAGATCTATATGAGAGAGTAGCACAACTGTCTGTTGCCTTGTAAATCATTCCTATCTTTCAAAACGATTTTAATAGACTTTCTAGCCAAAAGCTGGCTTTGTTCTTGCTCAAAACCAGGATAACACATCCCTAAACGTGAACAAATACCTATTCATACCATACATCTCATTCTCCATTCTTTGACTTCCTTACTTCTATCAATTTCTCTCCCTTTGTTTTCTCTAAATATAACAAGCCTGCTTTTCTCTCATTTCATTTTGCAATTCCTGTTTGTATTACACTAACTTCTATCCAATTTCTTCATAAACTGGCTGAAATTTCTATAAATATTAAATTGTCATAGAACTTGTATCTCTTCTTAACCAAGGTTTTCATATGTCTAATTTTTTATAATTAGACTGTAGTTTTTTGCATTATTTTTTAAAGGCTGTAAAATATGTTTGCATTCTCTGAGCAATGTCTGCTTCAAATGACCATTGTGTTTCTTTCTGGTACCTCTGCACACCTGCATGTCATCAGTTTCATAGGCTGCTACCTCTCAGTCCCTTGAACACTAGTGCTGCACTTTTATGAAATATCAAAGGAGTCTTATCATCCTTTGTTTGCAACAAGGTGCAATAAAGAAAAACTTACATAACTTCGTAATTAACTTTCCTTTATTTAGACCACAAGCTCGCATCTGGAACTGAACATTTAGTATAAGATAATTGGTTTACAATTTCATCCAGTGTGTAGTGTTCTGTATGAATTGGTTGATTTAGAGCATAGGTTCATAGGTGAGTACTAGGCTAATGGCCCTGGGGCCTTTACAAGCCTAGCCCATAGGATTACCCTGGCATCATGCCACCCAACCTTAGTTCCCAGTACCTCTGTCGAGCAGAGCCACTGGAGTGATCCCCGGGGTGAATTTTCTATTTCCCATCCACTCAAGATTTCTCTTGAATAGGGCCAGTGAGGTGCTCTGCTTGAAATGTACAGGAAGTCTATTCCGTAGCATGGGCAGTCTCTGGGTTATGAACCTGTCCCTCCAGCATGTTCTGTTGATTGTGGTAATGAGGTTGAGGTCTCAAGCATTTGATGCAGAGGGACTGGGATTTCTTTAGATGTAGCATTTCTAACAGAGTTGGGTTAGACATGGCTTTGTAAGTCAAGCAGACATCGCCTCTAAGTAGGCGATATGAGACAGAGAATAGTTGGATTTTTTTGGGTCTGTCCATATCGGACAAGTGTTAAGGCCTAGGATCCTCTTTGTGAGGTACTTTTGTGGCCCCTTCAGTTGTTGCAGGTGTCTAGTGATGTACATGCCAAATGGGGCATTGTACTCAATGATTGGCCTAACGAGGGAAGAGTAGAGGGAGACAATCACCTCTTTCTTCCTGGATGCAAAACTCTTTGTAATGAGATGTGCCACACAGAATGACTTTCTGACCACAGTTAATGTAAGACTACACAGTTATCCTAAAAATATATACAGTTGAATAATAACAGGCATAAATACTTTAGGTCATTCTATGTCATGTCTATACACATATATTATATATTTATTTATTTATTTATTATATATTTATTTATATATAGTCTTACATTATTTTTAGGTTTAGATTAATATTCAATTTAATAATCTATTGTATATGTAGTTAGTATGACTTCTAATAACAGTTCATTATTAGGTATTTGTTGTTTTAAAACAGAGAGTTTTTTTAAATGGATTTTGGCGCCTAAAAGTCTTTAAATAGAATGGACTGCAGGAGCTCAATGGTTCTGATATTGTATAGTTTCTGACCACAGTGGCAATGTGGTGGTCAAAAGAGAGGTTGCCATCAGCCTGTGTTCCCAGATCTTTTATAACACCTTCTGTGCTCAGTGGACTACCATCAATGTGATAATTCAAGGGAACCAGGTTTTTCCCAAGGGAGATGACTATTTTTTGGCATTGAGCTTAAGGACATGGTTCGGACACCAGTCGTTGCTCTCAATGAGGCTTTTCTGTAGGATGTCAACATCACTTGGGGAGTTAATAATAGCTCCCAACTTACAATCGTCTGCAAAGTTTGTCAGCCAGAGTCTCTTCGTGTTGGCCTGCACTTCAGAGAAGTAGATACCAAACAGGAGAGGACCCAGGACCGATCCCTGTGGGACTCCACTTGTGACTGGTCTGCAGTCTGACTTGGAGTCCGCTACTTTCACACTGTGGGTTCCATCTGTGATGCCTAAGCTTTAGTGAGTTTTTCTATGATTCCTGAGTGGGGAATGGTATCAAAGGCCTTGGCCAGATCACAGTAGGCTGTATGATTCACCTTGCCTTCATCCAAAGCTCTGGTGACTGACTCCATTTGGTAGGGACAAAGCCTAAGGTGAGGCTGTGATTGAACAGGGCGCACACAGGTGAGGTGTCATTTCACTCTGTAGTTCATGTAGAACACAGTCAGGGATATTGTCAGGTCCCATAGAAGCTGTATTCTTCACCTTGGACAGTGCCATTTTAACCTGTGCAGCAGTAATACTGGGTGCCTGGCAATCTACTGGAATTGTGAATGGCCCTTTGGGGGGGCGGTAAAGTTGGCATTGAAATCTATTGGCAAGATCTGTTGGCTCGGTATAGGAGGTACCATTGTGCAATAGCTCAGAGCAAATCTGGGTATTCAGTCACTGAAGATTGAACACATTTAAGCTTCCATTTTTCTCTCTTGCTGTTCTAGTTGGACTTGCATACATTGCTGGCTCTTGTTAATTTAAAATAAAATGATCTTCTTCCATTCTGCTAAGTTCCACATTTTATTTCTCAACTTACCTGGTGTATTTTTTTTAGTTTTTTTTTTTTACAATTAATGCATCTTAGCTGTCACACTAATCTCTGCCTGGAGACAGGTTTCCCCTGCATACAGCCAATGCAATACAAACCATGTGAAGTTCACTCCGCAGACCCACATTCAAATACACATTTTGATTCACAGTATGCTTGCTTCTTTGCAAAGAGTTAGTAATGCATCAGTGTTCTTCATTCCAGACAATAAAAGTTGTACTGTGTCCTTCCATTTCAGATGCATCTTTCTCTGTCCCATGAATTGTACCACTTGCACAGTGAAGGTAAACAAATTAATCCCAGCCTTTTGTAGTTCAACAATGTCTTCAAAATCTGACAAATGCAATAAGGAACTGTAATTGCCTATGTTGTAGTATCTTGTTTAAACTTTTGTTTCTCTCTTATCAACTCATATTTAAAATGCCATTTACAGTTCGTACTAGATTGCGAATTACTAGCTCCAGCTAACAGTTTTTCCAGCTTACATAAACAGAATTAGCAAAACGGAGTTTTGATGATGTCTAATTCCAGCCTTTCATTGATATCTTTTTGCAGAAAAATAGTGTGCGACAGTTTTTCCACCGATTCCCATATGAATAATATTGCTTTGCTTTCTGAACTAAGCTGCGTGTATTGCATAGTGCTTCTAGCCTTACCCATGGTCTTCATATACATCAATATCTCTATTTGTAATCATTGCTGCTCTATAAATATCAATGAAAACACATTACCTCCAAACAAATTTCTCAAAGTCTCAGCACTTAAATGGGGACACGCTTGCGCTTCAGCAGCATTTCTAAGCCACCAAGTTCACCAAGAGTGAGTTTGTTTGTGCTAATGAGTCCATTTTGTTGCACTTTCAAATAGCTAATATGGCAGTATGCTGCATGCATTTGCCATGCTCACCACATAATACTGACTCAAGACCAACTGAAATTGGTTCTTTCTGTACAGAGCCAGTATCCTAACTTTTGCAGGTGTCATTTATTCTGGTCTCTGTTCCCTTATAATCTCCTTCAATAATCTCAAGTCCAAATTAAATCACTTGAGTACCTGTTATAAGTGAAAATACTCTAATTATAAAACCTGTAATAATGAAATGAAAAACTACCATAGATGCAAGCAGTTAAACATGTGACCAGTTAATGCTGCTTAGCATGCTGAAAATAATAAAAAAAAAAGAAATCTGTTAAGTGCAATAAGGCACGTACATCAGTTTAATACTACAAGTTAATGATTTTACATGGACGCGGCAGGCTTTTCCCGCTCATTATCTAAACATACTCAAAATGAGGTTACCGTACCTTGGAGTAGAGAATACCTACTTTTCCAGAAAATCAGGTATTTGCTTACTTGATGTTATAACAAGAATAATTATATGAAAGGTTTTCCTAATTAAAGTGCAACTGTTTTGCGACCAAGTCTCATGTGTGTTCACAAAACATTGCAAATACTTGCATGCAAAAAGTAGTTGAACTTTGGGGGGGGGGCCCTCCCTGAAACCACTCAGCATGGGGGCTTAACCTTCCATGCTCTGCTGCGTATGTTTAACAACTTTGAGATCACTGCATCCTGATGACAGGAAAAATCAGAGAGATGCTGTGATTTCAGGCTCATAGTACAAAACTCATTTTTTTCCCCACATAAGTGAACACATACAAGTCTATGAATCACTATTGTGTTGCAAACAAGCCAGACACCTGTACCAGAGGTATAAAAACTCACCATAATGATGGATCTGTAAGAAGAACGTTTCTATAACCTGTACGATTTATGCCACAAGTATAAGAACTGCTTGCTAGATTAGATTTCTACAGGCTGCCTGGAACCTTTTACTTTCTTACCGTGCAGCTCTTTCCACATGGTCTAGTGACAGTACTAAGATGAGCGAAAGAGAAAAGACAAAATAAAGGAAGTGATAAAAAATGTTGATCAGGACCCTCCACAGATGGGTGGATGAAGGGGCAAGTATGACCATATTTCTTGCAGCTCTATCAGAACAATACAAATTTCAGAATCAATAAGAACAGGTTATATTTCAGTAATCTTGGGAGTGCCATGTTAATACTCTTGGCTGGCAGACGTAATAGGAACATGCCATGCATGACTGTAGCCCTGAAAGAAGATTAGGACCTGGAAATTATGTTTTTTCTTATAATGCTTTGCAAACATGTTCTTAGAAGACGGGGCTGAAGTAGGGCAAATATCAGTAAAAGTATTATGGAAAAAGACAGCAGAAATCACCATAGGTATAGTGCAATGAGCTCTTAGGAGTTTCACATAAGGGCTTTACATATAGGACAAGGGCAATTCCATGCATCTAGCCAACAAACTGGAAAGCAGGAGTGTAGGAACTTTCTGATGAAGCATGTACTTTCGTCCTTGAGGAACAATGGTGTTCAAACGCAAAAATAGAGCTGTGTAAATCCTTGATATTGGGAAGGCATACACCAACTGGAATAGTCAGGCAGAAAGAATGGTACATTAAAAGACTGATTCAGACTGCATTTAGTACTGACTTTTTGCTTAAAATACTGGCATGTTTTCTTTACCTAAAATTATTATATAGTACATGTTGAAGGAAAGAGCCAACATCTCCAAAATTCTCTTGGCAGAAATAAGGCCTTCCAGGGCAAAAACTTAAAAACTGCAGAAACATCTTACCCTAATGGTGGAAATGCGAGTTATTCCAGCATGAAATAAATATTCCAAGAAGGGTAATAATCTTGAACAAGCAGTCTAATATGAAATGTATCATGGCTGTTTTAAGAGATACAAGAAGAGTCCTACTACAAGTGAAGAGAGAAATACCAAAAAGTGAACCATAATAAAAGAATACCAGGGACCAAAACCAAGGATTTAAAAAAAAAAAAAAAAAAAAAGGAATAAGCATATCTATGCCTAAACAGGAAATGGTCTCACCTTTCCTGCTAAATGTTTTCAGATGAAGGCTGCTAACAGGATGAATGGAACTGTAGAAACCATGCTGTCAGAGGGAGTGGGGATCGTTGTGTGACTAGCCTGAGGTATAAGACAGCTGTATCATTAAAGGTGCCAAAGTGTCTTCTTCTGTAGAAAAGTTTGGTAGTGGGTACTAAGCTGGTTTGTTCCACCAAGGGGTTAGGAGAGTAAACTTGCCTTTATAAAGATTAGATTTCTGGAAAAATCTCGTCAGAGAAAAGTGTAGAGGAGTTTATTAGCCAGCTGTAAAAAAGCGAATCCATGACCCCCCCCCCTTCTCATAGCAGTGAAAACTGACAGCAATTTGCTGGAGGTGTGCAGAGAAAAAATATTATTTGCCCAACATGCAAAAAATCATGCTAGTCACTGAAAGGCTGAGTTCAGCCATCACACTGTCAGCAAACTGCAGCTTAGTATACTCAAGAAATGGAATCCCTGGGATGTGGCTGGTATCAAACATAGGGATAGGTGATGGCCCAATGTCATGTTTTTAACAGAAACATTTATCCCTATTAGTTGATGGACCAGATGGCAATCATTTTGTCTAATAAACAACTTTTCGAGGCTGAAAGACTTGGACATGAGAAAAACATCAAAAGAACCCCTTTAATTTTCATCAGCTTTAATAATGGTGAAAATCCTGATATTACGAGTAATGTCCCATCCAGCAAAGATGCAGTCATGGTGGTCAATTCCTAAGGAATCAGCAACTGGAAAGAAATTACAGAGTGAAGATGAATGGGATCTAACCCACCCCTCTCACAGTTTACAGGAGGGGCAAGCTGTGGTGATTCAAACTGGAAAAGAAAGTAGATTGAGTTTACGGGACCACTGAATCACCCGCATTTGAAATTTGGCTTGAAAAAAAAAAAACACAAAAATTGAAGCTGGCAAGAATATCTAAGGTTCTCAGACAATTATTTGCCTATACAAACCGAGAAGACTAAGAGATGTAACTATGTGCTGCAGATCATGAATTCTGGTTCAGAGGCAGAAAGGCTTATCAAATCATAATTTATTGGAGTATCTCTGAAGACTGAACCACTCATAACTTGCAATTTAAATGTTCACCGTTACCTCAGGGAGTTCACCAAATCCATCAATGAAGGAGCAAGTAAGGAACCGCTCATCTACATATAGGAATATTTTGGTCAAATGCATACACTGTTTAACCTGCTACTACAGAGATGCACTCGGTGAAAACCACGGATGGACATGAGGTAGGAAGGTAGAATCCTGAAATGATAATGAAGAGCTCTGACCTAGAAGTACAGATAAAACCAGGACTGCAAAGCAGTGATAGGATCCCCAACTGACAAATGTTCTCCAGGAAAGAATGACACACAAATGACTGGTGCCATAGACAAATTAAAATGTCAAGAAATGCATAATAGTATCCTTTGGGAAGTCATCCACCCCTGGTATCATACTGACAATATGCCCCTAAGAACTCATCCAATAGTCAAGGACTAGAGAACACAGACAGTAATCCAGGCTTTGACCATCATATGTCTACAGTAGAGAGGAAACCATTTTATGTTGTACAACTTACAAAGGTATGGCATCTAGGTCCAAGAAGGTCATTCTTCCACTGCATTCAGCATTCAGACTTATAGAGTACAATGCCCCCTTTTGTATGTACCTAACCAGGCACATCCAACAACTGGAACATCCACAGAGGTTCTTCACTAAAATAATACAGAAGTAACATATCTTATATAGACCCCCTTCAAGGCCCTATTATCCCTGTATTCTGTCTCCTACAAACTGTTGAGGGGAGATCTATGCCTGGGAATACAGGGCATTGTCCTTCCCTACCCTTATGGACCTCCTACATATTCGCAAAACAAACAGTACAAGAATTACACATTCTAAAGATATAAACCCTGCTTGTGATATAAATAAGACCTGATGGAGAGACAGGTATGTATCCCAGAGACTACTACTCCTCTTGAACAGGCCTCCCCCATCCATGTAAAGCAGAGTTCCTTCCTAACCCAATTCAGGTGCAACTTGGACAACTGGCTGGGGAACAGGAAATTCATCCGTAGGTTTGGCATCTATGTCTCTGATGGACACAGGCAGCCTGTAACTGTTTCATTTCTGGGGCCCCTGCTTACACTTATCAGGTAAAATAACTTGTCAGAGTTTTGGGATGCATGGTTAGGCTTAAAAATGCCCTTGTGGTTGTTAGCCTAGTACACACCTATAAACCTATTTTGTATGAAGGTAAGCATCTAGGTGAGCCGAAGACCACAACTAGTCTCTTCCTGATAGACAAGGAGGAACAGATTGACCACAGTACAATCACCACAGTACATTCAAAAGTTTTATTCTGGGATGAGGGTATTTAGCCCAGCATATGCCTTAGTTTTTCTTGGTTCTTTTTCACTTTTTTTTTTTTACAAGTTATTTCTGCTGTGTGTCTTATTTGGTTACTGAGCTAGCTGTCCCTGTTAAATAACTTGTTAGCAAGACTTGCATCTTCTTCACTGTTAATTGTTTGTAAGAGCAACTGCATCAGTTCAAGCTAAAAAAACATCTGTGACTGTCCCCACACAAACATTAATAGTTTATCTATTCTCGTTTAATTTGGGCTAAGAATGAGTTTGCTTGTTCCCAGCTAATAACTACACCTTTTCAGTCCATAATTAGTAATGTACAGGGTTTTAAATGGGTGTCTATCATTATTTATGTTATAATTGCCTACACAGAATGATTGTCTCCTGCTATTGTGTTTGTCTCTTTTAATCCCTCTCACCTCCAATTCCCCAGCCACCCCTGAACCCTTGCATTTAATCCCTCTTAATTCCGCTGACATATTACACTCCTTAAAGACACATACATTAAAAACCCTCTTCCATTTTCTCTTCTCAGATTTCCTCCTACAGCCCATTTCACAGACTTAAAACTTTCTTTACAGACTTTTTAACTCACTTTCTTCCATATAAACTCCTGCTTTCCAACACTTTTATCCATCCAGTCACACACACACACACACACACACACACACACACACACACACACACACACACACTACATTCTAGTACTATTCTTCACCTATACACTGCTCACTTACTTTCCCATGCCGACAAACTCATACATAGCTTTCTGCACACAACCTAACCGGTCTCCTCTACCTTAACTATCTAGATACTTCCCTACAAACATCTCCCCACCACATCTCTCTCTCCTTTTCTCACAACACTCCTTTCATTAATATACCACACAACCATCTTACCAAACTGCCACCTTTTACTACCCACCATCTAAACTCTCTCCATCTCAACTCACAATGACAGTTAATTCAATTGCTACTGATTTGTGTACTCAACACTAGCTTACTTAACTAGCTACCACAATATACCCACATCATATTCCTCCATCACAACCACAAATACATTACATCACAAAATCCTCTCTTCCCATCTCTCCTTCTCTGTACCAGTATACATGCTCAAATCTGTTGCCTTATAGACATAAGGTTAAGAACAGAACTTTATCAGCAGTACCTAAAATCAAATACAAATTGCTCCATAGTTCTACTCATCCCACATCCATCCCGAAACTTAGTAGAGATATTTACCCTAACCCCAGGCCCAGATCCACACATCAAATATCCACCATGGCCAACATATTACTTTCTAATGATCCCAACACAATTTTTACATCATGTAATGAAGCTAACTTCATTTATTCATCCTTGACTTCAGAAGCATCTACAACGAAATTCATGATATCCACACATGTATAGATTTTTACTCCCGACATTAATTGCCGCTAAAACAAGAAACTGACAAAATTATTCTACAAGGTTTTAACACACTCAGAATGGAGAGAAATCTTATAAATAGCAGGTGGTATTACTATTATTTATAAAACAACTTAGAAATAACTTCAGCCTATCTAAATATCCCAGAATCAAATGATGCTGAACTGACTGCATACCTAATTTCAGCCAAAAGAAATCTAGACAGTGGATATAGAAAGTGTACACACCCCTGTTAAAATGCCAGGTTTCCAAGATATAAAAAAAAAAATATGACACCACAATAAACCATTTCAAAACATTTCCCACCTTTAATGTGACCTATAACCTGTACAATTCAATTGAAAAACAATCTGTTAGGGGAAAAAATATAAAAAATGTACAATAAGCTGGTTGCATAAGTGTACACACACAAACGAATACTTTGTTGATGCACCTTCTGATTTACTAACCGCATTCAGTCTTCTTGGGTACACACCTGCCATCACTTAGAGATACTCTAATTAACCCCAAATAAAGTTCAGCTGTCCTAGTAGGATTTTCCTGACATTTATTCAGTTGTCTGCTACAGCAAAAGCCATGGTTCACAGACAGCTTACAAAGCATCAAAGGGATCTCATTGTTGAAAGGTGTCAGAAGGGTATACAAATTTTTCCACAGCATTGGCTATACCGTGGTACACAGTGAAGACAGTCATCAAAAAGTGGAGAAAATATGGGACAACAGTGATGTTGCAAAGAACTGGACGTCCCTCCAAACTTGAAGACAAGATGAAAACTGGTCAGGGAGGCTGCCAAGAGACCTACAGCAATGCTGAAGGAGCTGCAGGAATTTCTGGCAAGTACTGGTTGTGTACCACATGTGACAATCTCCAATATTCTCCATATGTCTGGACTATGGGATAGGGTCGCAAGACAGAAGCCTTTTCTTACAAAGAAAAACATCCAGGCCCAGCTAAAATTTGCAAAACAATACATGAAGGCTCCCAAAAGCATGTGGGAAAATGTGTTATGGTCTGATGAGACCAGGGTTGAACTTTTTTGCCACAATTCCAAAAGATACGTTTGGCACAAAACACTTTGCATCACCAAAGCAACACCATCACCATGGTGAAGCATGGTGGTGGCAGTATCATGCTTTGGGGTTGCTTTTCTTCAGCTGGAACTGGGGCTTTAGTCAAGGTGGAGGGAATTATGAACAGTTCCAAACAGTCACCTTTAGCCCAAAACCTTCAGGAATCTGCTAGAAAGCTGAAGATGAAGAGGAATTTCACCTTTCAACATGACAATGACTCCAAGCACACATCCAAATCAACAATAAAGAATGGATTCACCATAAGGAAATTAAAGTTTTGGAATGGCTCAGATCTAAATCCAATAGAAAATCTGTGGGGTGACCTAAAGGACTGTGCACAAGAGATGTGCTTGCAATCTGACAGCTTTGGAGTGCTTTTGCAAGGAAGAGTGGGCAAATATTGCCAAGTCAAGATGTACCATGCTGATAGACTCCTACCCACAAAGACTGACTGGTTTAATTAACTCAAAAGGTGCTACAGCAAAGTATTACTTACAGGTTGCGCACACTTCTGCAACAAGCTTATTGTACATTTTTTATTTTTTATATTTTCCCCTAACAGATTTGTTTTTCAGTTGAATTGTACAGGTTATAGGTCACATTAAAGGTGGGAAAAGTTTTAAAATGATTTATTGTGGTCTGTTTTTATCACAAAAACCTGGCATTTTAACAGGGGTGTGTACACATTTTATATCCACTGTATGTTTATTTCAACAGTATACATCCCACCAGACAACAACATTAACACAGCCAAAAATATCCTACACTGAATATCTGACATCCCCCAGGAAACCTTTGTCTTAGGTGACCTAGATGTAGACTGGCAATCCATAAACAGCAGCAAGCCCAAGGACTCTATTTACCTATTTGGCTTCACACAACTAAAGTTCTACTACCAGAATCAACAAAAGCACTGGACTGGATATTGACAAATAAACCCCATAATATAAAATCTTCTGGTTGTTTACCAGATACTATAAGTGACCACCTCCCAACCTATGTCATCAGATACGTTTCATCATCATCTTCTTTTGGCTGTTCCTGTTAGGGGTCGCCACAGCAGATCACCTGTTTCCATTTCTTCCTGTCCTCTGCATCTTGCTCTGTCACACCAACCATCTGCATATCCTCTCTCACCACATCCATAAACCTTATCTTAGGTCTTCCTCTTCCTGTTACCTGGTAGCTTCATCCTTAGCATCTTTTTCCCAATATACTCAGCATCCCTCCTCAACACATGTCCAAACCAATGTAATCGTGCCTCTCTGGCTTTGTCTCCAAACCTTCCAACCTGGGCTGACCCTCTAATATACTTATTCCTAATCCTGTTCACCCTCGTCACACCCAGTGCAAATCTTAACATCTTTAATTCTGCCACATCCAGCTCAAACTCCTGCCTTTTTGTTAATGCCACAGTCTCCAACCCATATAACATAGCTGGTCTCACTACCCTCTTGTAGACCTTCCCTTTCACTTTTACAGGTACTGGTCTGTCATAAATCACTCCCGACACTCTTCTCCACCCACTCCATCCTGCCTGTACTCTTTTCTTCACCTCTCTTCCATGCTCACTGTTACTCTGAACCATTGACCCCAAGTATTTAAACTCATCCACCTTCGCCACCTCTACACCTTGCATCCTCACCATTCCTCTATCCCCCTCTCATTCACACACATATATTCTGTCTTAGTCCTGCTGACCTTCATTCTCCATCTCTCCAGGGTCTCCTCCACCTGTTCCCTACTCTCACTACAGATCACAATGTCATCTGCAAACATCATAGTCCACAGGGACTCCTGTTTGATCTTGTCAACCTGTCCATCACCATTGCAAATAAGAAAGGGCTCAGAGCTGATCCTTGATGCAACCCCACCTCCACCTTAAACGCATCCGTCACTCCCACTGCAGACCTCACCGCTGTCACACTACCCTCATACATATCCTGTACCACTCTTACATACTTTTCTGACACTCCTGACTTCCTCATACAATACCACAACTCTCTAGGCACCCTGTCATATGCTTTCTCTAAGTCTACAAACGCACAATGCAACTCCTTCTGACATTTGCTGTACTTCTCGATAAACACTCTCAGAGCAAAGATCGCATCTGTAGTGCTCTTTCCTGGCATGAAACCATACTGCTGATCACTAATCATCACGTCCCTTCTTAACCTTGCTTCCACTACTCTACTACTCTTTCCCATAACTTCATGCTGTGACTGATCAATTTAATCCTTCTGTAGTTACTACAGCTCTGCACATCACCCTTATTCTTAAAAATCGGTACCAAAACACTTTCTCCATTCATCAGTCATCCTCTCACTTTCTAAGATTTAATTAAACGATCCGGTTAAAAACTCCACTGCATTTCACCTAAACACATCCGTGCTTCCACAGGTATGTCATCTGGGCCAACAACCTTTCCATTCTTCATCCTCTTCATAGCTATCCTTACTTCCTCCTTGGTAATCCATAGCACTTCATGATTCACTATCCCTACATCATCCAACCTTCTCTCCCTCATTCTCTTCATTCATCAACCCCTCAGAGTACTCTTCCCATCTCCTCAACACACTCTCCTCGCTTGTGAGTATGTTTTCCTCATTATCCTTTATCACCTTTACCTGCTGCACATCTTTCCTAGCTTGGTCCCTCTGTCTAGCCAGTCGGTACAGGTCCTTTTCTCCCTCCTTAGTGTCCAACCTTTCATACAACTCTTCATATGCCTTATCCTTAGCCTTCGCCACCTCTCTCTATGCCATGCACCTCATCTCCTTATACTCCTGTCTACTTTCTTCATCTCTCTGACAATCCCACTTCTTCTTTGCCAACCTCTTTCTCTGTATACTCTCCTGTACTTCCTCATTCCACCACCAGGTCTCCTTGTCGTCCTTCGTCTGTCCAGATATGATACCAAGCACCTTTCTAGCCGTCTCCCTTACAAGCTCTGCTGTAGTTACCCAGCTATTTGGTAACTCTTCACTGCCACCCAATGCCTGCCTTAACTCATCCCTGAACTCCACCTCACAATTAACCTTTTTTAATTTCCACCATTTGATCCTTGGTGCTGCCCTCACACTCCTCCTCTTCTTGATCACCAACGTCATCCTGCAAACCACCATCCTATGCTGCCTAACTACACTTTCTCTGGTCGCCACTTTACAGTCTCCAATCTCCTTCAAACTGACCCTCCTACATAAGATATGATCCACCTGTGTGCATCTTCCTCGACTCTTGTATGTCACCCTATGCTCCTCCCTCTTGTTAAAATACATATTCACCACAGCCATGTCCATCCTTTTCGCAAAATCCACTAACATCTGACCTTCTGTATTCCTTTGTTTAACACCATACCTACCCATCACTTCCTCAGACATGTTTATAGATGATTTTTTAGGTGAACCAAGTATGTAATTTAACCAAATTTGGCAAAGACGTTTATTACAGCCCTGCAACTGGAATATATTAAGAATAATGCCCCTAGATAAAGCAGTTACTCACTTCATTTACACCTTCCTAAAATACTAAATGATTTAGCAGCAGTTAGGACATGGGTAAAACCTAATACAATGACATGGCTGACAGAGACCAAACAACTCATGCTGCAAAGAGATAAAACATGGAAAGAATGACACGAGGATAAAGCACAACATGCCTATCAAATTTGTAGACATCTCAGAAACCTTACCAAGATCCTTGTTAAACCTGACAAGAAATCATACAGTAATCTCCAAAAAAAAAAATCACCAAAATAACCCAAGCTTCTTTGGTCCTTTCTAAATAAATATTTAAACCTTGGCCATACCACTACACTCTGTCCTACTTCTAACAAAGAGTCTATTGTCACTCAGTTCAACACTTATTTTATCCAGTCAGTCCCATCACTAATCAATAACCACCTCACTTCACCCCTCCAACTTTTGTTCTCGAAAGCAACAGTCTGTTTTCAGGCCATCCCAACATCAACCATAATATATTACTAGACAAATTAAAAGCAACCACCTCAGCTGCCATTAACCGTACCACAGAGTTCCTCAAAATTGGTGCAGAAGCATTAGCCTTTCCTGTCTCCATTCCAATCAACCCGTCAATAACTGGAAACTATGTCCCAGCAATCTGGAAAAAATCCATTATTATATCCCTTCACAAAGGAGGTATTTCAACAGAGGTAACAGACTACAGACCTAATGCTATCCTATCACTCCTCTCTCAAATCCTCGAGAAATGTATTCAGTCTCAGCTTATAATACATAGAACTAAACAAAACCTAATCTCTAACACCTAGCACAGTTTCAGGCCCAACCACCTTCCTAAACTTTAACAGTAAACCAATACAGAAATGAGGACAACCCGGTTTCTTCCTTGACCTTTCTAAAGCATTTGACACAGTTCCCCACCAGAATCTCCCCTCTGCACTTGCAACTCTAGGTCTCACTTACTCCCTGGTTTCAGTTATTTATGCAGTCGTCAACAGACAACAAAATGGCAAAGCCTTTCAGCATTTCAATCACTCTTGGCGTTTCCCAAAGGTCAATACACAGCCCCTTCTATTTAATCTTTTCATAAATAAACTTCTTACCACTACAACCCTTGCCATTCTCATAAAATATGCCACGATTCCACCCTTATCTGCTCTGCCCCATCCATAAGAATCACAGGAAATCACTCAAAAATCTTTCACCGACATCGAAATATGGCTATAAACAAATCTAACTTGTTGCTTAATGCTAAAAATCATGCTATTTACTTTTGCACACACCTTAATGATAAACATTTCATATTACCTCAAGTAATAACACAAAAATAGAAAAAAATAAGAAACTAAACTGCTCCTAGTATTAACAGATGACAACCTCAGATTTGATCACCGCATGCTTCATGTCAAGAAAACTCACCAAAAACTCATTTTCCTTTATAGGGTCAAAAACTACCCGACAGATCAAGTAAGGATTACCTTAGCAACAACATACCTCCTGCCTTCTCTAGAATATGCTTCCCATATTCTTACAAATAAACAATAAGTGTAAAACTAACCTTGCCTCCTGCTACTACAAATAGCTAAATGTTTAACCAACCAGCCTTGTAAAATGCACTACTGCCTTGCATTAAAACAATGAAACTGATGTGCTGCCCCTATTCTTACAAATATCAACACTATGTATAAAACTAAACTAGCCTCCTGCTACTACAAAATAGCTACATTTGCAACCAGCCAAACTTAAAAAACACAACACCCCCTTGCATTAAAACAGTTAAACTGGCTTGGACTCCCAAACCAGTTGACATACTCAACTAATGATTAAACACAACCTACTGTTTACTGTGCATCAGTAAGACATTTAATACTGCTGAAGACTCACTTCTCTCTACTGTCATTGTCAAGACTGTGGAATAAAATCCCCAGTTAAAACGGATAGAAAACTTAAAACAGATTCAAAAGTTTGCTTAAACTGTAGATATGCCAGATGGCTCTATTCTTCCTGTTCAACTGGTTAGCTTTACTCAGGTTACTTTTCTCCAGCTCTTACAGCCACTTTGCTTCCCAGTCTTTTTGTACCTTATCACTCCTCCAAATACTGCATTTCCTAAAGTCTTACTTGACCACTTTTTCTCATACCCCACCAATAACTACAACTCTTCTGCTCATTTATCTTACTTGCTCATTTCCATAACTTCTCTTCTCACATCTCTTACCACTTTTAGTTACATTACTACCTCTCTGTAAATTACTAAACTGCAAAACACCCCAATTTGACGTTTTCCCTGCAATCATCACGCTATAAACATTATTGTATTTTATTTCTCTATTCAATAAATTAGCCATTGTTAACTTCTCTTGCTTTTTTTGGTTAAAATGCTATATTCATGTAATAAATATAGCAAACAATTCTTCTTCTTCTTTCAGCTTTTCCCGTTTTTTTTTACCTAGATGAGAACCCTTTTGTGATGAGGTGTGCCATGTAAAAGGATTTCCTAACTACTGTGGTGATGTGATTATCAAAGGAGAAATTACTGCCTACCTGGGTCCCCAGGTCTCATCACACATTCGGCATTAAGTAGAATGCCGCCTATGTGGTAGTTCATGGGTACAAAGTTTTCACCAAAGGGGATGACAATGCACTTTTTGGCATTGAGCTTGAGGCCATGGTTCTGACACCAGGCATGTCTCAGTGAGGCCCTTCTGTAGGATGTCCACATCATTTGGGGACTCAATTATGGCTCCTAGTTTGCAGACATCTGCGAACTTAGCCAAAGGGCTTCTGTCTTAGCCTGTACTTCAGAGAAGAAGAAACCAAACAGATGTCCAAGGAATGAACCCTGTGGTTCTCCACTTGTCAATGGTTTGAAGTCAGATTTGGAGCCTGCAACTTTTACAGTGTGGGTTCGGTCAGGGAGTCAATTGGCAACCCATCTTGTGACGTAGGGATTTATACCTAGTTTTGTGAGTTTAGCTATAATTCCAGAATGGGGTATGGTGTTGAAAGCCTTGGTGAGGTCAAGATAGGCTGTGTGAACCACCTCACCCTTGTCTACAGCTTTGGTGACTGCCTCAAAATGTCAATCAGGTTCAGGAGGCATGATCTGCCTTTCACAAATCCAAACTGGATGGGGTCACAGTTTGGAGGTTACCAATGTCTTTATTTACGAGTTCCATGATGATACGTTCCATGTCCTCACAGACCAGGCTAGTCAGGCTAATAGGGTGATAGTTCCCGAGATCACTGGTGGCTCCCCCTTTGTGGAGTGGGATAACTGTTGCTGTGCATCATTCAGTAGGCAAAAAGCCTGATGAGAAACTAACTGAACATGGTGCTTAGGTGGGGAAGCCAGTTCATTCTGAAGTTCATGTAAAACGCAGCCTGGGATGTTGTCTGGTCTCTTGGTTCTGTTTGGGATTGCACAATCCATGCAAGTGCTTATAGAGTGCATCTGTGTAGGATTCAGCAGTAGTAACTGTATTATCCACCTGCATGGGTGTCATGGAGTTCGCCACTTCTGTCTTAAGAAGCATGAAGTAGGCTTCTGAGAAATTTTTTACCATGATTTCCTTAATGGGGGGTGGGATGTGGATATCTTGGGTGATTAGCTTATGGTCAGATCTGACCAATGAGGAGATGACTTTAGGTGCAGAACACCGGCCACTCATGCTGGTAATGACTAGGTCTAGGATATTGTTGCCCCTGGTGGTGGTGTGGATAAGTTGATCCAGGGCATTGGAATTTATGAATGACAAAAAGTGCTGAGTGAAGTAGTTGGTACATGAGTAGTTTTCCCAGTTAATGGTGGGGTGGTTGAAATCGTCCATTATTAGGGTGTTTGGTAGAACCCCAATATTTTCCAGTATAAATCAAGAAAAAAAGAGTGGGAATCCTGGGGCATGGTGGGGGATATGTAGCAAGCTACAATTTGGATTGCAGTTTTGCCCAGAGTTAGTTGCACTTGGATAAACTCAGATGCATTATGCTGAGCAGCTAGCCTTTGTGGATATCCTTAATGAATATGGACACATCTCCGCCTTTGGTGTTCCGGCTCAGGTTAGGTGGCTGAAAATTGTGGTATGAGTTATAGCCTGGAAATGCAGGGTGCTCTTGAGAGCCTTGAACCAGGTATCAGCCACTGCACAGATATCGATGTTCTCCATTTTAAGGAGTGCCTCAAGGGACTGCATTTTGATATTTAGACTTCTAGCATTGAGTAGCATTACCTTCAGTTTTTGCTTGCCTTGTTTCTGTTATGGTGGTGAATGTCATTTGAGCCTTGCCTAAAAAAGGCACTAGAGGGGCAGTAAGAGCCTTACCCAGTATCCGGAATCCCAGGGGTAACCGGTGCAAGCCATCTCTGGCAAAGCATCATGGTCTGTCGACCATGTCGCCCCAGGCCGACAGATACTGGATCCCCTTAGAATGACACGAGAAGCTTAGCCAATTGTTGAAGTCAATTGTTTTGTCCTTGTACTGCGGTATCACTCTGGGTGATGGCAGGATGCTACACAGAGATAGGGTCATACCTGCCTGGGCTACAAGATCTGAGAGTTGTTCCATGTCTCTTTTTATGTAGTCCAGGGAGGTAGGTCTCAGGTCATTTACACCAACATGGACAATGACAGTCATATTTGTACTTGTTGTGGAGAGACCCGAGTGCATGGGTTGTGTGGCGGATCCTGGCACCTGACAAGCAGTTGACAGCAACATTCTCCTTGCTTAGCTTGGTGAGTGGGAAATCAGTGTGCCTGACTACAGAGAGTCACCTATGACTAGTGAGTTGGGTAAGTTTTGCCTTATCGGCTGTGGTTGACTGACACACTAAGGTCTGTGGGCTATGTGTCACTTGGGTTGTATTGGGGGGTGAAGGTTGCTTCCATTTCGGCTTTGGAGGTCTCTGTTGCTTAAGCAGATTATTAGGGAGAACCTTTGTGAATGTTTTTGTGTTTCTATGTGTGGATTTTGGTGGTGTAGGTTTACTGGGACTGTGTGATGAGTGTGGTGCGGTGCAAGTGTTTACCTTCTCCTCTTGACCATCAAGTTTAGTCTTGGTTGGAGAGAGCTTTACCTCCAGTTTGACTAGATAAGTGCATCTCTAACAGGTTGTGGTGTTGGGTGGTTGGAGGAGAGGGTTGTCCGTGTACATGAAGCAATTGCTACATTGCCCCAATATGCCCAGATTCATCAGACAGACAGGAGAGAACACTGGGAGATGACCCTTGGACATGTCTGAATAAAAAATTACTTCCATCTAGACAAGTGAGGAAAGTGCAAGAGAAGAGTGGTTTTCCTCTAGGTAAAGAGGAAGGTTTGAGTGTTGTAGTAATTTGTAGCTTAATTAGTGCTAACACCACATTCTGAACAAGTGCTGAGCACAAAAGCAAATTCACGTGCTAAAACGAAGAATCTGTACTGGATCTTGTGGTAGATAAGCTACATAGCGCTCATCACTCCAACTGATAAGCTAGAATGCTTCCCTCCAACACAGAACGGGTTGGGGGCTCAGAAGCTTACAAATAGTCCTGGATACCACAAATCTGTATCTGGAATAGAGCAGTTACAGGAAAGGTGGGAAACAAGCACACAAAGT
>NC_056750.1:510852228-510894718 GCF_019279795.1 Protopterus annectens
GTGTCAAGTAGACACCCCAAGAACACAATCCTGTGTGATGGAGTCAAACGACTGTTCTCTTGAAATCCCAGGAGAACATTCGAAAATCAAAAGGCTTTTGAATGCTCTCTTATCCCAAGTGAGAGACTCCTGACATTTTGAACATGACTTTGTGAAGATAAGCAAGTCATTTAAATATGGAAATGTGATTATCCTGTAGCCTGCAATGGGATATGACAGGAGCGTAACACTGTCTAGGGTTGCCACCTGTCCCACTCTGCAAGGGACAGTCCCTCTTTGGGCAGTTGTGTCCTGCAAAAAAAATGTAAAAATGGCAAATGTCCTGAGATTTTAGGACAAAATGATTTCCTATATTTTATGTAATAGTTGCATAAAACAGTTATTCTGTATCTGAAACACCTACATGTTACAAGAAACAGAATAAGCAACTAAAACCCTACAAGAATAAGCTTTTATTTAGGCACAAAAGTGAAGTTCTGTCCTTTGTGCTGGCCGTGGGTATGTTTTGACCTGCAAAATCTGACGTTTGTACCAAAAATGTCCCACTTTGAGCATTTGAAAAGGTGGCAACCCTAACTTTGTCACCACTCTTGTAATTGTGGATAGCCCAAAAGGAAAGGCAGAGAACTAACAATGTGATGAAAAGAATCATCTATGGTTACCAAAAAACTCAAATGATTAAGAAGGGGTAAATAGGTTGTGAAGTGAAAGCATTTTAAAGTTGGGCACATTCACATACTGGTTTATGAAAGAAAGATCCATAACTGGTCTACTAGCATATTTTTATTTGGCACCAAAAACAACATTACTGATTAGAAACCTTTTCCTAACTGGAAAGGATTAAGTGTTTCTATAACCCCCTGAGACAACATGTGCTGTTGAACAGGAGGAGTTTGGTTTTGTGGATGTGAAATAATTCCTGCAATGGAGGAATTTCTTCCCATTACCATCTGTGACCTTGTTAAATCTGCTTCAGAACACGCTTGTCTGAAACAATCTATTAATGAGAGGCTCAGACTTTCTGGAAGGGATAAGGGACAGCAATAGTGCAGGTAGTGGGACAGGGTTCCTTATATAGCCATTCTGCATTAGGGGGACAGGGTCCCTTATACAGCCATTCTGCCTTATTTCACAATCCGTTGTTCAGGGGGATTAAGGTTTTCTTTTTGGAATGTCCCTGCCATAGTCTTTTTAAAAATCTGCTAACAGCATTTTACTGAGACTGCTTATTTTGATTCATGCCAACACTGGACACAGGAGCAGAAAATCCCTTGGAAAATCTATAGAAGGATGGCTGAAAAATCTGAGATTCTCTGTATTAGCTTACCTCTATCACATTTTTGATAACCTCTGAAGTTGCAGGTCTCAAAAATAAATCTTTATCCCAAGCAGAACTTAAAATCTCCTTTTTTACATCTTCTGGAAGGTTCTGAGAATGCAATCAGGCAAACCTCAACAAAGTACAAATGGCAACAACCTTGGATGTTGTATCTACAGAGTAATATACACACTGAGTAGTGACTTGAGAAACTGCATAAACTAAATCATGCAAATCAGACTTCCTCGTATGAAGGAATTGTAATTCCTCATAATTCCTGACAAACTGAAATTCTAAAAATTAGAGTTGCAGAAACAAATGCTGTTTTCCTAAAGTAGCAGTTGTTTTACCATCCTTGTCAAAAAGGGAAGGATTAGAATTAAAATGCTTGTCAGCAGATGGATTAAAACTACAGCTGCTGGGTCTGGTCTGAGATGAGTGCATAAGAAAAAAAATTGAAGGACTAAGGCACTTTGTACATTCTGCTTTCTAATGTGCAACAGTCTGGCTGTCAGGGAAACCACAGTCTGTTAGAAACACATCCTCCAATGCCGACATCACTGAGGGAATGGGAGGAGAGACTATAGGCTGTGACAAACACATCCTCCAGTGCTGACAGCACTGAGGAAATGGGAGAAGAGACCATAGGCTGTGACAAACGCATTCTCCAATGCAGACAGCACTGAGGGAACGTGGGGGGGGCATAAGTGTTTACTGCTGCTGGGTGGATACGGAACACTGGACAATAAAGACCCCCTTAATAAAACTGTTGAAATTACGTATGTTCAAATAATTTTATTATGATGAAGCACTTTCGTCCACTAAAACGGGACTTCATCAGAATCAAAGACCTTCACGTCTAGTGGACGTTTAGACTCAAAGCTGTTGCTAATTAAATCAATTAAACCCTAAACACATACAATGTATTTAAAATGGCAAGCAATACATACTTATCTTATCATAATGTAAAAATCATATATCTAAAGTGTAGAAACATACTACCTAAAACTATTATAAATGCCATTCACTAAAATACTTGTACAACAGAATGAAATAAATGTTCACACGTTAACTTCTAAAATTCCATATAAATAAATATTCATATCATGTTAGTTCCTGAGCTCGAATATAGGTTGTAGGGAAATACTGTCATTAATTCCTGGGGGACAGGTGGCATTTAACAAGAACTGCCACCTTACCCCTCTTTCTTCTAGAAGTGTTTTAATATCACCACACCAAAACAAAACTTTTAGAATGTCTAAAACTAACTTTCAAAATGTCAGACAAAAGTGAGCTAACATTTAAAATAGTCACATGACAATCAAACATACTGCTAACTTGAAATATACTTTTCTAAACAGGAAAGTAACTGTAAACAATAAAAATATGTGGAAGGCTAAGCAATGGAACAGCATATGCCAACCATTCATTCTTGAAAGCCCAAGATAACCACACTCTTTGGAGGCAGGAAAAGCTCTGAAGGACTTGCGTACAGACTTGTCTTTTAGTTAGCTCAGCACCAGCTAGCTAATGGTTTGGACATGTGGTGGATGCATGATATAACCCATATTGCTTACACTACTGCAGCACTGAACAATATGATGAACATCTTTACATCTCTACTTGCAGTCCACGGTTTAATACAATTGGAGTGTCTGGCTGTCTGCATTTGGCATTTCATAAAATATTATTTTTACAGCTCTGCTTTTCTTGTTCACTCCTCCTCCTCATGTATTTCTGTTTTATACGTGGGTTCTCGTTCACCAACTCTCACTTTCCATCTTAGGCCAACAGATATAGCTGGGCAAATTTACCTTTGCAGACTATTTAACCAGGTTGCCCCTTTCAACTTAGCTAGAGGCTGTTCCTTCAGAGAGAGCATCACCACCACCACCCTCTTTTCCCCATTTTCTACATCAGGAATAGGTATTGTACCGGTTGTTGCCATTTTTTGAATCATTGCCACTCTTACTCTTTGACCATCATGCCTGACTGTCTCAGGTCTTCTGCCACACAGTCCCATCCATCTCTTTGCTGGATGCCATGGTTTCTTCTTGCATTCCTCCCGTTTATCCAAAATCTTCTTCACTAGGTCTTTTGTCATGCACATAGGCCTAAACCACCTTAATATGTTCCATTTGACCTTCTCTGCCATTGCAGCCATTTTGATATCTGCTTTGATGTCATTTATTCATCTGTTCTACAGTGTACATCCTACCACCTGTTTCAGGGACTTCATCTCAATCACATTTAGCTACCACAACTGCTCTCCCTTCACAGCACAGGTTTCTGTACCATACAGTAGTGCTGGCTATATCCTACACTGATCAGACCCATTGTAGAATACAATGTCTCCTTTGGAAGATACTTTATTAAATATATCAAGCAGTTAGAGAGACTGCAAAGTTTCCTGACGAGACAAAAAAAAAAGTCATAGACCTAAAGGACCTGAGCTATCAGCAGAGGCTGATGAGCTTGTCTCTCTATTGAGTGCCCTACAAATTCTTTAGGGACAACCTGTGCCTTGCCTTCCAGGTCATTAGGAATCCCAGCAGGCTAAGGGATCTTATTTTTCCACAAATCAAACAGTCCTGTGAACACTAGAACCAGAGATGTGAACTTGCTTCAACAAATAAAGAAATCACAGTGGAGAGACAAATTCATCACAAAATAGCTACCCTTTCTCTGGGATAAACATGCTCTCCAGATCAAGCAATATGACATTACCTTTTTTAAGTAGTAGTTAGACAATTGTATGGGTATTTATTTATTTACCGCAGGTATAACTGGCCTATTGCTCCTTGAAAAACAAGGTACGGTCTAAGGATGGTTTTTGACAAGATGTCAATGGCTGCATGCCTCAGTTGCCTTGTATATTCAATGAAAATTTATATATGAAAATAGAACTTTGAATAGGATCTTAGGAACTTACTAGGCTAATGGCCTGGGGGTCCTTAAAAGCAGAGCCAAAATTACCCTTGTTACCATGATAAGCACCTATTGCCCCTGTCCAAAAGGGACACAGGCGGAACCCCTGCAATGAATTTATGGTTACCCATCCAATCATCCAGACTGCATTTTAAGAGGGCCAATGAGGTGTTCTGTTTGAAGTGAAGGGGGAGTCTACTCCAAAGGTGTAGTAACCTCTAGGAGACAAATCCATCTCACCAGCAGTTCTACTGATGTCACATACCAGGTTTAGGTCTTTAGAGCAAGTAACCCATGTGCCATTTGACTTTGGGATGTGCAGCATTTCCAATAAAGCAGAGTCAGAGATCACCTTATAAGCAAGGCAGAGATTGCCTCAAAGTAGTCTGTATGAAACAGAATAAAGTTAGCGATTTCAACCGGTCCACATAGGATAGCTGCTGAAGACCTTAAATTTTCCTTGTGAGGAATCTTTGTGGTCTCAATTGCTGCAGGTGCTTTGAAAGACATACCAAAATGGGCATTGTACTCTATTACTGACCTAATGAGTAATGTACAGAGAGGTGATAATTTCTCTTTTCTAGAGGCAATGCCTGTACTTATATGAGTCCTATAGAATGTTCTTACCACTGTGGAAATATGGTGATCAAAGACAAGATTACAGTCAACCTGAGTGCCCAGATATCTCACCACTGAGTGTGTACTTAGGGTATTGTCATTGATGTAGTAATTCGCAGGAAAATCGCTTTTACCAAAAGAGATGACTATACATTTTGTGCAATGAGTTTGAAGCCATGACTTTGGCACCAGTCATTTGTTTTAGTAAGACCTTCTTGAAGGATGTTAACATCGTTTGGAGATTCTATGACTGCACCCAGTTTGCAGTCATCAGCAAACTCGTCAGCCACAGTCCCTTGGTTTTAGTTTGTATTTCAGAGAAATAGACTCTAAACAGTAGAGGTCCCAGGACCAATCCCTGAGGAACACCACTAGTTACAGGTCTGCTGTTGCAGGTGGATTCCCCTATTTTGGCCTGTATGGGTTCTATCAGTGATCCAGTTTGCAACCCACCTTACGATACAAAAGCTGATGTCTAGCTGGGAGAGTTTATCAAGGATGCCTGAGTGAGGGATAATGTCAAATGCCTTGGTTAGAGATCTAGGACGGCTGTATGCACAGATTTCCTCTTGTCCAGGGCCCTGGTGACCATCTCAAAGAAGTCCACCACAATTAATGCACAATCTCCCCTTGACAAATCTAAACTGTGAACGATCTGGTGTTTGGAGATTACCTAAATCTTTGTCAAGATCCATGATGATTCTCTCCATGGGCTTGCAGATAAGGTTAACAGGTCTGTAGTTCTTGGGGTCAGTAGAACCACCACCTTTGTGCAAAGGGATAACTGTCCGTTTTCCATTCAGCTGGGACAAAGCCAGTGCTTAGACTGGGCTTGATAAAGAAAGTACCCAGTGGTGATGCTAATTCTTGTTTGAGCCCATGTAGGATGCAGCTTGGGATGTTATCAGGTCCCATTGATGCTGTTTTGGGCCTTAGAGAGGGCATTTACAACTTGCTCTTTAGAGATATAATGTAGGGGACAGGTGGTAGGGATGTCATGAGGTATGTGTGGGTGGGGACAGGGGTGTGAAGATTTCACCAAACCCGTCAGCTAACAAGTTAGCCATGTCCACCAGCTCAGTATATTTGTTACCATTAACTACCAGTATGGCACAAATCTGGGCCTTACCTTTTAGGTTACGGATGCAACTAAAGAACATGCATATATAGGTATAAATGTAGATCTATATGTCTGTATATGTCTGGGTGTTTAGACTGTTACCCTTCAGAAAGTCGAATGGCCAGAACGTCTCCTCCCAGAACATCAAGATGATGTCGCAATTTCATAACAGCGAAATTCTGGAACAGAGTTCTACCTCCAGAAAAGTAACCACCAAGCTACCACTGCCAAAAACAACATATTAAACCCAATACAGCGGGGGGCTTTGCCACCACACACCCCAAGCTTAAATGTTCCAACTCAGAGATCGCACTACAGTGGAGAAAAGGGCAAAGGTCAGCAGTGGTAACTAAGTGGTTACTTTCACAGAGGCAGAACTCTATGTTCCGGGATTTCACTGTTCTGAAGTTGTAACATTGTCATCTCAAGTTAAACAAGAGAGGCAAAAATGCAATTTATGCAGGAAGGTCATTCTTCTGTACCGATACAGCTGCAGACTCAAACATGTTTTCTCTGGTAAATATCCATACTTCACAGGCTTTTTAGAACTCAAAACACATGCAGTGTTTTGTTCCAATTAGATAAGTATTCCATTCACTCAGACCTAGCAAAATACCCATCTAAATAAATGTGCACCATTTAAAATGACCTCAAAAGACAGAGCTAGGCTCCCATAGGCTTCTCTTTGTATTTCTTGCAGGTCTGGATAACCCAAAAGGCTTCTTTATGTAGTGTACCAGGTATTTTTCCTCACTGGAACACCCGCTGGACAGGAGACTTGAACATGCATTAACCCTAACATTGCCCCTAATACCAACCTTACATAATCCCTTATGAAAAACCTTTCCCTAACAGGATTACTATTCAGACAAAGTATGTCTGGTGTTACTTTTAGTATTTTTTTTTTTTAGTTCACCCATTGCAGAAAGAGCATTTAGTTCTGGCCATTTTTTTTTTTTGTTCATTAAAGTGAAGTTCAATGTACAGTAATAGAATTAATGAATGTCAATGTTTCAGGCAAGTCAATGTTTGATAATGCGCAAGAGTGTGTGTGTGTAGTTCGGAATGGCACCTGCAAGACATGAAATAAAACCGTTCAACAGCAGTCCCTAATCTAGATACGGAGTTTCATAAATAAAACCATCAGAATCTTTGAAGCCTGAAATTAGCCATATTGCAGAAACAATTGTAATGTCATTTCTTTGGCATAATTCCTAAATTCCCTGTGGGGGTGGGGGACAGACCATCTTCAAAAACTGCTCAGAACCTAACAGCAGTTGTTATAATATTATCATAGGTATAAAACTAATTTTGCAACTCTAGAATGCAAGACAAAATTTAAGATATGCAAGGGTCTACTGAGAACACCTCTGCTAACTATACTGCTTCTTTCACCGGACTTTGTTAATTTTTAGTGTATACCACCTGGATTTCTCAGCTGGAAAAAACAAAGATAATTCAGAAAAACAGACTGATTAACCTATAATCAAGTGAAATGCATGACACTAGTTCTTATATTTTCCCTAGCATATAAAAGAATTTTCAGTCAAAATTTGAAGGCAGTTATCAGTTCCCTCACTTTGCTTTTTTACAAACCTATTTCCAAAGGTATACCACAAGGATCTATTTTTGCCCACTTCCTACTGTATTCGTAAACTTGTGACCTTCCCCATCTCCTACTCATCATGTGTGTTGACGACAGTCATTTACTAATCAGATCTAGCATTCAATCCCAACTACAGTCTGACTTGCTTGGGCTCCACCAATGGCTCAAAACCATAAACTACTTCTCAACCCATTTAATACCAAAACTATGCTTTTTGGGTCTTCCCTGAAAAGAGGCTACTAGCTTAGTGGCACTAAACCAGTCAACAAAGATAAAAATTAAATGGAAAATAAAACTGATACAACCTGAGACAACTCACAAGCCACAGCAACCCTCATTACCCCTAGAACCAAACTCCACAGCACTGCACATGCATTTTCCTCTCAGGAACCTACTCTTAAGCAACCTCTCCCTATTGAACTGAAGGGAATCAGTAGTCACTTCAAATTCAAAATGCAATTGAAAAAGCACTTCATCCAGGCCAAATACTCAAACAGGCCTCATCATCTAGTCCACTATCCGACTCGTTTTCACAACTCTTCCCTCTCTCAGAATTACTGAAAGTTGACCCACTTAAAGTAATGAATATATTTGTGCATTACTAAAACAAGCATATACAGTTTTTCTATGCAACTAATCTGAACAACTGTACTACTGCTTATATTTCTGTTTTTTTTTTTGAGTAATGTTTTGTATTTCACTCAAGCTGATCCTGAAATGGGTCAATACTGATCAGTGTACTACACTGGTAAAACATGTATGTATGTATATATTTATAGAGAGAGAGATTAATAAAAGGCTTAGCTAGCAAGATGAAATGTGAGATTAGAGGGAGTAAACATTTTAGTAAGATTAGATAGCACTCATTTTCAGACTAAACACAATTCAGTATAAAGACAACTACAGTAAAAGAAATGAATTATGTGCTAAACTGCTATACTTCGGGTAGACTTAGTGAAAGTATATTTTCAAGACTTATTCATCGTTAGCAATGTTTTAAATCAGACAATACATTACTGCTACTCTGAAAAATCTATTAAAATACTGACAGTATTAACTACTTCCCAAAAATTCAATAAACACCATGTAGGCTTCTCGCAGAGCCCACACAGAGTTTACATGTTTGAATGACTGTGTGCAGTGAGCAGCAGTGCACAATGCATATTAATAAGGTGCAGTGCACTTAAACTGCATTTTACAGCTTACAAGAGTGTTGCGAACATGGATATCAATTTTGTGTAAAGGAGAGCATCTACAGTATGCTGATTTGCACAGAATGATCACCAGGGCTTTACATATAGTGAAACTTTGTGAGCGAATGCGAACAGCAATTCAGTGTAAGGAAGAGCACCTACAGTGCACAGATTTGCACTCAGTGCCACAATGATCATCAGGGCTTTTACAAATAGCAGTCATTGGGTTAGTGCAACACATCTGCACAGAGGTCAACTTAGAGGGCAAATAACCAGTAGTATGGACATATTTAACATAGATGTCATATAGAAATGTGTTAGAATTCAACCCTCAACTCCTTAGAGACAAATGTGGACAGAGCCATAACAATGGGAGGATAAAGGGTCAGAAATAGGGGCAGATTTTTAATAATGCACTGACAAAACAGAGTTAATAGAATATATAGGTTGTACATTAGCATGAACTTTCTGAACAGCATTAAGTTTCAAACTCAAATGTCAGTCACCAGTTTCTGATTACACTCTGCAATGGCATACCAATGGTTTGCCAGGATAAAAATGTTAAGAGGAAAAGATCACAAATATGAGACAAACTGGACATTGTACAAAGATCAGGACAGTTGACAGGTAAGTACTCAAATGTATACAATATTAAGTCACATCAGTCCAGAGATCATCCCAGTGATTGGGCAGGAAGCCACATATTTGTGAAGGAAAACATCAGAATCACATTTATTGGTGAAGTATGCACACATAAAAGGAATTTAATTCTAGTTTCAGTGACTCTCCAACTATGAATTACATACATGACATAAAAACAAGTAATTAAGAACAAGACAAATGACATACATGCAACTATTCAGAACAAGAGAAAAAATTAAATATACATACAAGGTGCAAAGTGCAAATAAGCTACTGATCCATTAAACTTTAGCGCCACGGTCCAGCCTTCAAGAAGTAACAAATGATATAAAACATCACCATATATAACAAACACTAATTATTCAGTTAGACAATAAAACAATAAAACAAATTAAATATTTTCAATCTCACAGTTTAAACCATATGGTATCAAAGTATTATATTTCAATATAAAAATTTACTCTCTAAAAGAGATGCATCTTTCAACATAAGATTCTCTCCTAATTTAACACTTTTTCAAGAATTGGTCCTTGTAACAATGTAAAAATACTATTATGATAGTCCATAAAATGAGTATCAATAGAACTTTTTTTTCTGTTTCTTACTATCCCTAATATGTTTGTGCAACATAATCCTAAACATTGTTTTGCTTTCTCAAATATAGAACAGGTTGCAGGGACATCTAATGGCATAAACAATGCCCTCAGTCCCACAAGAAAATGTACAAGAAAAATCATATCTCATATTTATCATTTTAAAACCAGGTACTATAAATTTACAAACATTACAAATTACTACAAAGAAAAGTACCCAATGACTTGGGAGAAACGACAAAGTTTTCATTAGGAGACAAAATTGGCTTGAACCAACATGTCCTTCAAATTTTGCCCTCGCTTATAGGAAATAAATGGCATATTACAAAATGCATTAGATAGTTCACCATCATTGACGAGACATTTTAAATATTTCCCTTACTTTCTCATTTAAGATATTGTAAGCAATACACTTTTTCTTGTATATTCCTTTTAACTACACCCACACATTATTCCTGTGAAAATTATCCAAACCCACAATTTTATTAAGAGCATTCTTAATAGGATCAAAGTCATACCCCCTATTAAAAAAACATGGACGTTCATGAAATTTCCTCATATGTAATCTTAATAGTTTTCCATAAGGTACAGACGTCATTAAATGAAGGGGATGACAACTTCCCCCATGTAAATCTTGCCCCCCCCATCAATGAATTTCATGTATGAATAGACTCATTTTTAAGGCCCTTCAAACAAAGATCTAAAAGTGTAACTTCACTGCCATACTGTAATCCATTAAAAGTAATTATAAACATTATGTAAATCATTCAGAAAATCTTGTACTTCACCAAAATCAGACAAAAATTAAAACTATGCATCTATAATAGAAAACAATTTTTCACACAATTGTGTGTATATACAGAGTCCATGTCAAATATGGCCATTAATAAATTTGCATACGTGGGGGCAAAATTTGTTCCCATGGCAGTGGCCTGTAATTGATGATGTACCTCATTATTTAAAAAAGTAATTGTTCAAAAAAGACAAAATTAACAATTCAATAACTGGAAATATTAAAGACTATTTCTTACAATGTAAAGGTGATTGGGCAGCCTTAAAAAAACACACGGTCAGGAATGGATTTAGTTGTAAAACCCTCCGATAAGGGAAATAAGATAGTGGTTATGTACTATACATAATATGTACAGATGTGTCAAAGATCTGAATAATATGATTTATGAGGGGAGTAATATTAACACATACCTACTCAACCTGGTAGACTTCTTTGAGAAGTCATCAAAGCAATGGATGAAGGAAAAATGATCACACTGCCTACCTTCACCTGGCCAAGACATTTGACACAATACTCCCACTTAGGCATTGTTGACAAACTCATGAGGTTAGGTACTAACCTGTATATCACCCAGTGCACAGCCAACTGCCTCAGACAGGACCTGTGAAGTTAGAATTGGGGAGTCCTCAGTCACAAGTGAAGTCTCAGGGATCTGTCCTTGGACCACTCCTTTTTGGCACTAACTTCTCTGAAGTCAAGTCCAATGTCAATGGTCTCTGGCTGACTACATTCGCAGATGATTGCAATTTAGGAGCTGCCATTGAATCCAACACTGACACAAAAATTCTCCAGGAAGGGCTGCCACAAAAAACTGGTGTCAGAGCTATGGACTAAAACTAAATGACAAAAAAAATGCATAACAGTATCTGTTAGGAAATCATCCACCCCTGGTAAGTATCATATTGACAACATACCCTTTAGTGATGACCCAGTAGTTACAGACACACACACACACACACACACACACACACACACACACACACACACACACACACACACACACACACACACACACACACACAGAGTAATCTAGCCCTTGACCATCACATGTCTACAGTGGTGAGGAAATCATTCTATGTTGTGCAACTTATAAACAAAGGTATGGCATCTAGGTCCAAGGAAGTCATTGTTCCACTGTATGCTGCATTCATCAGACCTATCATTGAGTACAATGCCCTGTGTTATGTACCTAACTAGCCATATCTAACAAGTGGAATGTCCACAGATGTTCCTCACTAAGAATACAGGGTGCAAGTAAAATGTCCTATGCAGACTGCCTCAAGGCCCTATCCCTGTATTCTATCTTCTAAAGGCTTTTGAAGGGAGCTCTATGCCTGGCAAATAGAGCATTGTTAGATCCCACTGTGATGGACCTCCTTCATAGCCACAAAACAAAGCACCAGAATTACCCATTCTAAAGACTTGAACATTGCCTGCATTATAAATATGACCTGGTGAAGAGAGTTACGTATCCCAGAGACTACCCCATCTCTGAAACAGGCTCCCTGCCCATGTGAAACAGAGTTCCTCCCTAACTCAATTCAAGTGCAACTTGGACAACTAGATGGGGAACAGGAAAATCATTCCTGGTTTGGCACCTATGTCTCTAATGGACACATGTAACCTGCAAATGGTTCATCAAACAGGCCCCTGCTTGTAAATGTTTAATCTCTCAAGCCCCTGCTTACACTTACCAAGGGTATCAGAACTTTTCATAGATTTGGGATGCATGGCTAGGCTTAATAATTGCCTTGTTTTTTCTAGCTTAGTAAACACCTATGAACCTATTGTTCCACATCATCAGACCAGTCAAGTATATTCCCCAGAAAATACCTAGGTGTGGCCAATACGTTGTATGGCAGCTCACTGTGACAAAGGTGGTACACAAGTTACACATCAGTGGAAGATGTTCAGGCAGGTACATGAAGAATGGTGCATTGTACACAGTTACTGGTGTGATGAAGTCTGGGAACCATGATATTATGGCTTCTGATATGCATGTCCTTCACATACCCAGTACTTACGTTACATTCAAGGGAGTAGTCAGCACTGTGACCACATGCTGGTAGATGTACCCACTTACCCTCTACCCCAGGACACAGGTCACATAGCTATAGGTCTGATTATAGGTTGTGATGTCCACATTCTTGGGTGGTGTCTGTTTCTCCTATTTCAATAAATCCCTCCAGGTGTCTTGTCAATGCAGGTGTTGTCATGGCTGTGGCAGCAGTCTCTTGTGTGTTTTGATACTGTCTGTATTACACCAATATCAAAGTTGGAGTCAATGACTGCACACAAGCTGTAACCCTTCAGGCAACTATTTGGACACTGCATGTGTATGTCACCTGTGATGTCCATCACTGAAGTAATGGGCAGGAAAAAGCCTAGCAGACACGCCTGATGTACCGACCTGATCATTGGACTTGAGATGTATGTCATGTCACACACTTCAATATAGTGGAGTTGCCACGTATGCCTTACACTGGTCTACTCATTTGGTAATGTAGCCATATGTGGCTGCATACGACAGTGCTGATTGAATACCTCAGTGTGGATTTTTGTCAACTGCCTTGACCTGGTAAGGTTCCACACAATGATACTGTTGTCATCATGCATGCCCTCGATGATCTCTTTGAGGACATCAGATGTAATAGACCTGATGCAGCAGTAATAACTCACACAGGTCTGTTGCACACACCTGAGATATTACTAGTGTACATGTAGAGGAGGTCCATGATGATATGTTAGTCTACCTCACAGTTGGAGAGTCAAGATGTCTCTATACATGCATATATCAGGTGATGTCTCCAGAACTCAACTGTTTGCATGTTGATGTACACCCTTGTATCGCAACAAAGGCCATGTGCAGGGTGCGCTGAACTGTGTATTCAACCATATCAGAAGGTGCATGTGCTGGGTCACACCACAGGTAATCTATGATCGTCCTGGATAAAGGTAAGAGTGCATACTGCCTACTGTGATCTGGCCTAGGGTTTTGACACAAACACACATGCAGGTATCATTGAGAAAAAAACCCAAGCTGGGGATTCAACCTTATGTCCGTTAATGGGTAAACAATTAGCTTACTGATCGAACACATCATGTGAAAGTTGTTGAATCAACCTGTGCCAGTAGAGCTGTCACCACTGGCAAACCAGAGATCTGTGCTTGGCCCTTTACTGTTTGAACTGTATTTCTCGACACCTCAGGTTAAAGTATACGGCCTTTGCCTTACCAAGTTTTATGATTCTCGCATATTGTATGTAATCAGACAGTACAGGAGGAGCTAACACACAACTGAATGGTGGCAAAGGCACATGATCTATAAATAAATGCAGAAATGTGCGATTGCAATGTTGGCTGTCTGAAAAGTGGAATTCCAAGTAAATCACAGCACTGACAACAATCCTGCTATGCAGAAACCCAGCGACGCAAACACTGGGAACCCATGCAGATAGCAATCTGAACCTTGACCAACTGCCCACACTGCTACTGAAAGCCTGTGTTGTGCATATCCTAAGTCATTCTGTCATACTGATATCTTATGACAGCACTGTAGTCAAACCTCATTACATCACTAATACAGTATAATGCTCTTTTTTACATGTACCTCACCAGACATGTAGCATCTGGAGAGACCATAGGGTTTTATGAGCAAGATAACAGGACCTACACAACATGCCATGATGTACGTGGACAGATTGAAAGCCATGTCACTGTAAACTTTCTTGCATAGGATGAAGTGACTTCTGCCTGACCCTGTCCTGGTCAGAGAACTGCATTAATCCAAAAATATGCTATAGCTGAAGACATCAGCAGTGTCTGTTGAAGAGATGACAACAATGTCCCACATGCTGGTGTAAAATGTGGTCTGTAATGTTAAGTAAACTCAGACAGACAGGCAGACAACTACAGTGAGAATAGAACCCCTACCTATCTCAGTACACAGATTAAAGAACACAGTACTTTATGCAACTTCCACAGCTCAAAGTCTGACTGTGTGTGTGTCAGACAACACTTTATAGCTGATGACATCAGCAGTGCCTGTTGAGGACAAGAGAACAGTATCTGGCATGCTGGTGTAAAATGATCCGTCTCGTCAAGCAACCACACACACACACACACACACACACACCTACCCAGTTGAATGCAGTGAGAACAAAACCCCTACCCAACTACACAGACTACAGAACACAGTACTTAACCAAACACTACAGCTCAAGTTTGATTTATACAGGAGTTCAGGTGAACTTACAGTAGATGACATCAGCAGGTCATTTTGGAGACAAGAGGGTGGTGGAGATGTGTAGCCTTAAGCAAGTATCAAAATACTGGCAATCCATGTAATTGGAGAAGTAACTGTTGGATACAAACATCTGCTCTGCTGTCTAAACACACGTGCACACACACACACATGCGCACACAAAGTTTGTTGCATTGAGAAGCGAACCCCTGCCTGACTGCAAAGACTACAGAGCACAGTACATTATGCAGGTGCCATGGCATAGGTCAGTTTTATACAACAGTGCATGTGAACTTCTAGTAAGTGACAACAGCAGGTCATGTGGTGGACTACAGATTGTGAGGCCTGCATAGGCACATAGCTTCATATGAGGCTACTAGCCTAATAGCACTAGGGTCTTTAGAAGCCTAGCTGTGCACAACCACAAGTAACATTACTGAGTGTAGTTGGATGGTTGATTTTAGCAGAGCATGCTTGTGAGCAGCACCAAGTGGCCCTATCCATGACGGACATAGGTGTCAGCCCAGAGGTGACTTTACAATCACTCAACTTACATTCATGCTTGCTCTTGAACAGGGTCATTGAGGAGCACTGCATCACATGCAATGGGAGCCTATTACAGAGGAGTGTGAATTATTGAGGCATGTATCTGTCTCCCGGGCATATTCCGTTTATGTCACAGGCTAGGTTGAAAATCCTGGAGCAGATTATAGTAGTGATAAAGTAATAACAAACCACTGGAAACAAGAGTTTGTAGAAGTATAACTTGTTTAATTTAGACAATGCAAGTTTAAAATGTTCATCAAGTACAGGTTTCCTCAGACAAGATAACCTCAACAAAACAAATCCGTGTTAAATGCTCAAAGATCACATGAGCTAATACAAATGGCGATACCAATTAACTAGGCTAATCAGACCCGCTTGTTTAACTCGCTAAGCAAAGGCTTTAAAGACACACAACCATTCAGTCTGGGTGGTATGTGCTCTTTCAAACCCAGTATCCACTGTATTCCAATTCAGTCAAATGTACTACATTTTCAAAGAGGCTAAAACACTCAGTATCAAAAAATATAAAATCATGATTAAAACCTTCTTCGAGTTTATGCTTATACAATGCATTTGTGTCAACACATCTTTTACAGATATGTTCTTTAAGTTTTTACTTTTGCCAACATAATAAGCTTGGCATTAGTTACACAAGGATAGATAAACCAGATTGTGTGTGCTGCATTTACTATAAACATTTAATTCAAAATTAGACATAGTAACTGGATGTACAATAGATTTTCCTGTGTATATAAATTTACAATAAAACACATCTGCCACATTTAAACATGCCTCTGTTTATAGTTTCATGATGCAACCTTATGAGTAGTAGTTCTTTGTAACAAAGCAGATGTTTCAAGTTATTACTACTTTTGTACCCAAAACTAGGCTGTGCAAATGTGTTCAAGTCAAGTTCAGGGACGTCATGTAAAATGTGCCAATATTTGGAAATTATACAGTTAACGTTGTTGGTGTTTTTATCGCAAGACAAAAGGCAGCTAGTCATGTTTCTGGGATGTGCCCTATTTAGTTTGTTGATTAACAGAAAAGGTAGATTTCACTGTTGTACATCCAGTTACTAGGCCTAATTTTGAATTAAATGTTCATAACTGCAAGCACAAAGAATCTGGTTTATCTAGCCATATGTGGCCAATGTCAAGTTTATTATGGTGGCAAAACCAACAAAAAACTTGAAGTTATCTGTAACTACCCTTCTGATGCAAGACGACATGTTTACACAAATACATCGTATAAACAAACTAGAAGGTTTTAATCATGATTTTACATATTTGATATTGAGCATTTTAAACAAAGAGCCTCAGAGGGGGAACTGTAGAATATTTGACTGAATTTGATTAACACAACTGGATACAGCATTTGAAAGCACACATATAGGTAGGTACTAGGCTATTGGCGCTAGGGGCCTATATAAGACTAGTCAAAAAGGTACCCTGGCTTTCGCCACCCAAGAAAATTATTTTCCTGTGCCCCTGTTGAGCAGAGCCACAGAAGTGATCCCTGGGGTGAATTTCCTATTTCCCATCCAATCAAGATTTTTCTTGAAGAGTGCTAATGAGGAGCTCTGTCTGACATAGACAGGTAGTCTGTTCCAGAGTATAGGAAGTCTCTGGGACGGGAATCTATCCCTCCAGCATGTTCTGTTTATTGTGGTGACAAGGTTTAGGTCACTAGAGCATGTAGCTCGGAGGGACTGGGATTTCTTTAAGTGGAGTATGTCCAACAGCTCTGGGTTTGATATAGCTTTGTATGTTAGGCAGAGATCGCCTCTGAGTAGGCGATATGCGACAGAATAAAGCTGGAGTTTTTTGAGGTGGTCTGCATAGGTCATCTGTTTGAGGCCAGTAATCCTCTCTGTGAGGTATTTCTGTGGCCTTTCCAGTTGTTGTAGATGTCTTGTGAGGTACATACCATACTTTATAATGGGTCTAATGAGTGATGAGTAGAGGGGAACAATTACCTTTTTTTCTGGATGAGAAACCTATTGTGATAAGGTGAGCCACGTAGAAAGATTTTCTGACCACTGTGGTGATGTGATTATCAAAGGAGCGACTACTGTCCACCTGTGTCCAAGGGTCTCATCACACTTTTGGTGTTAAGCAGTCTGCCACTTATGTGGCATTTCATGGGTACAGAGTTTTTACCAAAGGGGATGATGATACACTTTTTGACATTGAGCTTCAGGCCATGGATTTGACACCAACCATCTGTCTCAGTGAGGCCCTTTTGTAGTATGTCCACATCGTTAAGAGTTTCCATGGCTCCTAGTTTGCAGTCATCTGCAAACTTTGTTAGCCAAAGACCTTCTGTGTTAGCCTGTACTTCAGAGAAATAGATACCAAACAGGAGAGGACCCAGGACTGAACCCTGTGGTACTCCACTTGTCACTGGTCTGAAGTCGGATTTGGAGTCTGCTACTTTCACAGTGTGCGTTCTGTCCATGAGCTAGTTGGCAACCCATCTTGTGACATAGGGATGTATACCTAGTTTAGTGAGCTTCTCTATAATTCCAGAGTGAAGGATGGTGTCAAAAGCCTTGGTGAGATCTAGATAAGCTGTGTGAACCACCTTACCCTCATCTATGGCTTTGGTGACTGCTTCAAAAAAGTCAATCAGGTTTAGGAGACATGATCTGCCTTTTACAAACCCGAACTGGGTAGGGTCCAGAGTTTGGAGATTACCAATGTCTTTATGAGATGCGTTCCATGGCCTTGCAGACCAGGCTTGTCAGGCTAATAGGGCAGTAGTTCCCGGGGTCCTTCGTGGCTCCCCCTTTGTGGAGTGGGATAACAGTCGTGGTGTGCCATTCAGTGGGCACAAAGCCTGAGGTGAGGCTATGATTGAACATGGTACTTGGGTAGGGTGCCAGTTCATTCTACAGTTCATGTAGAACGCAGCCTGGGATATTGTCAGGTCCCATGGATGCTGTGTTCTTGGCTTTGCAGTGTGTAATTTTTACCTGTGCAGCTGTGATTACAGGAACTTTGCATTCTTCCGGTATAGAGATGGGCCTTCTAGGGGGTGAGAGGGGGGTAAAGTTAGCACTGAACCTATCTGCCAGGATGTTGGCAATATCAGTTGGTTCTGTATATTTAGTGCCATTGTACTGTAACTCAGAGCAGATCTGAGTGTTGCCATTGAGATTCTGGACATAGCTATAGAATGCTTTGTGGTTGTCTTTAGAGTCAGTGGCAATTCTGTTTTCATAACTAGCTTTGGAGGATTTTATGAGGGATCTCAGCTTCTTATGGAGGTTGACCAGAGAGTTCCTCCAGTCATGGGATTTTACTCCTTTTTGCAACAGTTTCTTTCTTCTGTTGCAGAGTTTGCTTATGGCAGAGGACCACCAGATTGGCTTCCTTTTTTTGAAGGATAGCATCTTGGTTCTATTAGGGATAGCATGATCCATGCACTTGTGTAAGAGCTTATAAAGTGCATTTGTGTAGGATTCAGCAGTTGTACCTCTATTGTCCGTCTGCATGGGTGTCATGAAGTTTGCCACTTCTATCTTAAGAAGTGTGAAGTTGGCTTTGGAGAAGTTGTTTACAGTGGTTTCCCTAATTGGTGGTGGGGGTGGGATGTGGATGTCTAGGGTGATTAGCTTGTGGTCGATCTGACCAAGGAATTGACCTCTAGTGTGGAACACCTGCTGCCCATGTTGGTAATGACCAGGTCTAGGCTGCCCCTGGTGGGGATGTGAATAAGTTGATCCAAGGCGTTGGAATTTATGAACAGAAAACTGTGAGCAAAAGAGTTGGTACACAAGTAGTTTTCCCAGTTAATGGTGGGGTAGTTGAAATTGCCCATTATTAGGGTGTTGGGTTGTACCCTAATACTTTCCAGTGTATCAAGAAATGAGTGGGAATCCTGGGGCATGGTGGGGGGTCTCTGTAGCAAGCTACAATCTGGATTGCGGTCATGCCCAGAGTTAGTTGCACTTGGATAATCTCGGATGCATTATGCTGTGCAACTAGCCTGCAGGTGTGGATATCCTTAATGAATATGGACATGCCTCCACCTTTAGTGCTTCATTCCAGGTTAGGTGGCCAAAAGGTGTGGTATGAATTATAGCCTGGTAATGCAGGGGATCCCTCTGTAGCTTTGAACCAAGTCTCTGTCACTGCACAGATGTCGATGTTCTCCATTTTAAGGAGTGCCTCGAGTGAGTGCATTTTGAGGTTTAGACTTCTAGCACTGAGTAGCATTACCCTCAGATTTTGTTTGCTTGCTTGTACCTGTTATGGTGGTGAATTTGTCATTTGAACCTTGCCTAAAAAAGGCACTATAGGGGTGCCAAGAGCCTTAGTCAGTATCCAGAATCCCAAGGGTGACAGGTGCAGGCCATCTCCGGCAAAGCATTGTGATCTGTCAATCATGTCATCCCAGGCAGACAAATACTGGATCCCCTTAGAATGACACCAGAAGCTTAGCCAATTGTTGAAGTCAATCATTTTGTCCTTGTACTGTGGTATTATTCTGGGTGATGGCAGGATGCTACTCAGGGCTAGGGTCATAGCTGCCTGGGCTACAAGATCTGAGAGCTCCTTCATGTCTCTTTTCATGTAGTCCAGGGAGGCATGTCTCAGGTCATTTACACCAGCATGGACAATGACAGTGTCATATTTGTACTTGTTGTGGAGTGACCTGAGTGCGTGCATTATGTGGCGGATCCTGGCACCTGACAGGCAGCTGACAGTAACTTTCTCCTTGTTTAGCCTGGGAAGGGAAACATCAGTGTGCCTGACTATAGAGTCACCTATGACTAGAGTGTTGGGTATGTTGTGCCTTATCAGCTGTGGTTGAGTGGCACACTGAGTTTGTGGGCTATGTCATTTGGGTTGTGTTGGGGGGGTGGAGTTTGCTTGCGTTTCTGCTTTGGAGGTCCCTGATGCTTGGGCAGGTTTTTATTGAGAGCCTCCGTGAATGTAGGTGTGTGTTTTGGTGGTGTAGGTTTTGAGGGACTATGTGATGAGTGTGGTGTAGTGCAAGTGTTTACCTTTTCCTCTTGACGGTCTAGTCCAGTCTTGGGTGAAGAGAGCTTTGCTTCCAGTTTGGCTATATAAGTGCATCTCTCACAGGTTGCAGTGTTTGGTGGTAGGAGGAGAGGGTTTTCTGTGTACATGAGGCAATTGCTGCATATCTCCAAGATGACCAGATTCATCAGGTAGACAGGAGAAATCACCAGGAGCTGACCCTTAGACATGCCTGGATAGGTGCTTATTTATTAAGTACTAAAAACTGCTTTCTTCTAGACAAGTGAGGAAAGTTGAGTGCTGTAGTAATTTGCAGCTTATTTAGTGCTTACAACAAGTTCTGAACAAGTGTTGAGTTGAAAGAAAGATTTGAGTGCTGAAACTAGAAAACTGGCTAGTTCTAATAAACAAAATTAAGCTAGAAGGCTTCCCTCCAACACAGAAAGGCTTGGGGGCTCAGATGCCTACAAACAGTCTAGACCACTTACAGGAAAGGCAGGAAACTAGCTTATTTTTTTTCCCAAATGCTCTGTACACAGTAGGAGTGCCTGAAATCAGAATATGATCTCACTGCACTCAGTTGAGGGAGCAAATGAGATGGGCCCAGAAGGAGTATCCAAACACAAATTTACAAGAGGGGCGGGCAGTTTCAAAGCCACCAAGATTAACACCAAAACAAAACAAGGGAGGGTGGTCGGGGGAACTAACTGAAAAAACATAGTCAAAACTTCCAGTTCAGTTAATATTCAATGCAACACAAATAAATCAATTACAATGCTGTATTATTTGAGTGCAGATAGAAGGTACTTAAATTCTCTTACACATCCAGTTGAATACAGCTAGATCTTAGCCGGCCAAAGCTCAGGTTTTAAGCAGAAAATATTCCAAAATGTACCACTTAAATAGGCAGTAACAGGATATCAATGAATGAGACGATTCCTGACTGCAATTACTGTCGATGCAGGAATTCTAACAGGCAATAAAATCTAGCAAACACCATCACCAGGGCTTAATGGTCAAGTGTCTTTAAAACCTTTGCTGAGAGAGTTAAATAAGAGGGTCTTATTAGCCTAGTTAACTGGTATCAATTATATTAGATCATATGATCTTTTAGAGAAACACCGATTCATTTTGCTGATTTTATCTTACCTGAAGAAGCCTTTACTTAGCAAAAGTTTTTAAACTTGTGTTGTCTATATTAAACATGTTATGCTTCTCTGATCTGTTCCGGTTTTCAATGGTTTATTTTTACTTCATTGTGATCTGATAACTGTTATTCACTGGATTTGCTGTTACTGACGGGTTTGTGTGTGTGGCAAATTCCAGTTGTCACATTTGAATTGCAGATTTCCATCATTTACAGAATCCATGGTCTGAGACTGCGCTGCAAGGCAGCCATAGGTCACCTCTCAGCAGCCTGCAAGATACCAAGTACAGTGACAGGTATGTCAGTTTTTCATGTATGTCAAGTTTAGAGACCTCTTGACTAAAGTCTATTATTCAGAGACAACCCTTTGTTCTGTACAATTGTTGCAAGTGTCTGGTGATGTACAGAGAGATATCAACATTGCACTCCACATCCAAGATCACACCTCTGCTATACTCTACCCTTATCACACCAATAGTGATGTCCATATGTATGATGTGCTCAATGCAAATTGTGCATCTCACCACTATTGGCACATAGTGATAAAGTGTAGATTGCTATGAACATGTGTTAAGTCTCAACACTGTGCTATGTATATCATAATTAGCATGGGTACTCCATTGACAAATGTGACAAAGTCATTGCATGCTTAAAGATAAGGCAATGATGACATGGGGAGCATTTGAGAGAGGGAGGAATGTTGAGGAAGGGACGTAGGTTGGTCTGGTAAGTTAGGTACAAGAGGAAGCAACTAAAGACAAGACACAGGGATGGTGATGGACACAAAGGTCAGTGAACACCATGGATGGGGTGAAGGTGAGGACATCCAAGACACATGGACATCAAGCTGGTTGACAGTGGGAATTTGAGTCCTCTCCCCAGGACTGTCATCACTGTCACCTCACTCTGCCACTAGCTGGAGAGCTCAATGTCTCCTTATTCTGCTACTGCTACTATGTAAAATGAGGGAGAGCAGCCCCTCCATCCGATGTAGGTGTGTACCAACAGTGTGGGGCACAAACCCTATGCACCATCCATGGCAGTTCAGTATTGAAAACTCATTAACCCTGCCACTGCTCCTGGATGGAGCCACTGGCCAATCCTCTGGGGCAGAACTACCAGAGGGTGCAGGTAGTGCAAGGGCAGCAGAGGTGGTGCTGTCATGTCAGCTCCCAGACATGCTGGTAAATGGTTCTGGGGCTGGTGCAGTGGGGGTTAGGTGGATCCTATGGGGCAGGCCTACCCCACTCTGCTGTGGAGCATTTTGTAATGTTGTATACATGGATGACATGGGCAAATTTTGATTACACGCACTTTTCACCTAGTATTTTTCTCTAAACCTACCTCGAATATACCCTTCTACTCTCCACTAACTACCCCTATCTAATTTCTGTTGCACAATCATTGGTACCAATTTCTGACTTGCTCTAACTCCTATTTTTCATCTTTACTCCCTGCCCTCAAACATATATTCTGTGCACTTCTACTAGTCATCTTACTCAATATTGCTTCCTCACTAATATATGATTCTTTAGTTTGTAGTGAACCTCCTGTATGACATTATACAAAACATCTACAAATCAACCTTATCCAGCATGCTTTGTATAACTAAATGTACTACTTAGAGAATCTAGTTTATTCTCTGTATTTATTCTTGCCATTGTATTTTATTGTACTGTATTAATCTTACTTTGGAGCTTTTCTCCCCAGGCCTCCACTGAAAATGGGCTATGTTTGGCCCATTGAACCATCTCGGTAAACAAATGCCAATAAAAAAGTTATAAAAAAAAAAAAAAGTGTTGGGGGTGAGGAAAAAAAAGAGAAGATTAGTTCCTTCATATATATATAACATGTACTGCATTAATACAATTATTTGACTCTATTACCGTTATTCTTAAGACTACACCCCACAACAGATAACATTACGTTTACAACTAGCAGCTCTGAACAGATGCACACTGCACTACAGATTGCAGCAAGTACTGCTTTGCATGTGCATGTATTGCACACATGCATGTTCCAATCATCCAGATTACAGTTTACAGCAGGGCATGTGTGCCACTGGTACAGAGCTTTTACTTTAAACCTTTAAGATGCACATAATTGAGCAATTCACAGTTATTCTATAGTTAGGAAGTGTGGTATTTGAACCCACCACCTCTGACTAAAGTCTATTATTCTCTTGGTTTGTGCTACAGACTAATGCATGCATACTTGCTTTTACAGTTGGGATATGCATGCTCAATTCAATGCAACTGTATAGAATTCCAAAAAAAATGTATCTAACTTTTAATGCTACAATAACGTTACTCTTCTGCTGCATACATACCACATGCCTCCTTCATCCTCGCCAATCTAGTGGCATGGTACCTAACAATGCAGCTGTAGAAAAACATAAGATAATACCATTATGAATACCAGTCTCACCTATATTCAGCTTTTAAGCCTTATAAGTACTCTGTAGTAGATATGTACACATCTGTGGGATGTCCTCCAGCCTAAATTCCTTGATGCAAGCATCATGGGTACCCTTCTTCTTCAGACGTAGATCACTAAAGTGGGGCCTATATTGGCCACCAGTGCAGGGGATTCTGGTGAGAGTGGTCATAGCCTGGGCCAAACTATCCCAAGCCTCTGACTTATAATGGGACCCAGAATAGTCCCCCCTGCAGCAACCTGGCACTGCGGTGTTTCATTAAGAGTAAATCTCATCTATCTCCACAAATGCCTGCCATGTCTTCTCAGATCAAAAGCAATGGAGACTGATTGCTTTCCACCAGTTCCAGTTATCACATTTACTGGGAGTGTACACACTGTTTGAAATTGTTGCTCACAGTGGCACCATCGCTCAGACAAGGTGTACATTGGTATGCCATGCACAACAGTTGCAAGCAATGCAATTTCAAGATTTGATGTACAGGCACTTGTGTAAGTGTGCTAGTGAAATGTGAAAGCCATGCCAGTCCAGAGAGCAGAAATATACATACAGGAACTTGGTACACATCATACCCACTGTCAGACATTTGATAATAAATGTGATAACACACAGATAAATAACTGGCATAGTATCAGTGTCTCAGCCCTCATACTTATAACACTTGACAGTGCAGATGGTAAATATAACTGAGGGTGACTATAATGGGAAGTGGAACAGTAAAAAAGTGTATGGAATATGCTGTATTTGAATCCAAGACCATGTATATGGCAGTCCTACACTTACACCTGTTGCCCCAACAAGTTTAAGAAAACACTTGTCTATGTTGCAGTTCACTGCTATAAACTGCAAACTGATGACAGTAAACCAAAGGTTGCATACATTGTACTAGAACCAAGGACTATCTGAACTCCAGCCCTATACTTACACTTGCTGTCACAGGATTATTTACATGGCATTGCCTGTTTTACTAGTCATTCTTAAGGCCCCACTGTTAGTCATGCAGAGTCGCTTAGTGGGTTAGTAGTATTAAATGAATACATCAGGTTTTTGTTTTTGGGTGTCTGGGTCCTGTCAGCTCCTGGGTTTCAGTTTGTGCACTGTTGCACTTCACGCACACCAGATAAATGCAGCCAAACCTGACATTCATTTTCCTCCATTGCCCATGTTTGCACCAAGCAACCCAGTGTGCAAACACAGGAAAAAGAGAAAAATTATTTAAACCTAGTACTATCTGGCAACCAAAAGGAAAGTATCAATGCATTGACACGAGCTGCCACAGAATTAAGTATCAGGTGCGCCTCAGACTCACTAGCAACAGTCAAACTTTAGCAATGCAACTAGTGTTTGTGCACTGCTAAGCAGTGCACAAACAGGTGCATCTTGCATGCATACAGACTTTGCCAATTGTTGCTCAATGGAAAACTACACAATATTACTACTGTTTATTGTCCATTTCTTGTGTACGATATGGCATTACAGGTGGAAAAATTAAAACATGATGGCCCTCTCTCATAGTATGTCACATACTTACAATACAGCCATGTATTGCCGTCCCAAGCACTGCAGCCTTTATGTCTCACTAGTACTTCCACACATGTATCACCTACACTACAGAAAGTAATATCAAATGTTGGGTCATGCAATGCACATCAATCCGGTAACATGCAAAACTACAACTACTAACCCATAAGGCTAACATGCCTTATCTACAAGGTTAGGGAAGCAATCAGCATGGACCTTATCCACAGGGACATAGTTGACCTTCAGCATACTTGAGTCAACCAATGTTGTGTTAGTCAAGGATAGATTTTGCCTATTGAACCTCGTGGATTTAGAGACTGACCCCGAAGACCTGGATGACAGATAACAGGACACACCACCTTTGTTCAGTTAACCAAAGCCTTTGACAATATCCCCCCATTCAGGTCTCATAGTGAAAATGTCCCATCTGGGAATTAGGCCATACAGTACTAGCTGGATAGGCAACCGGCTCACCAGCATAACAGTCTCAAAGTTGGGACTGCGCCTTGATGGTAACATATTACAGAAGGGGTTGACCGAAACAAATGATTGATGCCAAACTCACAGACAACCTTACGGCAAACAATGCTTCACTGTCCCCTTTGGCAATTAAGTACCCTGCTAATTACGATATATATATATAGCACCCCTCTCAGCTCAAACACAGTGTTGTGAGACCTTGATGACACATTCATAGCAATCTACAATTTCAGTGTGTCCATAGTAACAACATATACATTCAGCATTGTGCACATCATACATACGGACATCGCATTCAAGAGCAGGGAGGTCATAGCTATGTTGTACACCACCCTTAGCAGGCCACTAATTGAGTAGAAGGCTCCCTTCTGTCTGTACCTCACCAAACAACTGCAACAATTGGAGAGAATGAGATATTTGTTCATAGGTTGGTACTAGGCTATTGGCCCTAGAGCCTATACAAGTCTAGCCATAACAATTCCCTGGCTATATCTTCTCACAGTATTTACTTCCCTGTGACTGGGAATGCAGGTCCTCCAACCATCACATACATGGAAAGACTACAAGACCCTTCACTGTACTCAGTTTCCTGCAAGCTGCTGAGGTGACCTATGCCTGACCTACAGAGAAGTCTCACAGCCCACCCTACTGAAAATGCTGGAGATCTGCAAAACAATGGGACAGGAATAACATGGGGTAGGGTTCTCAACCTAGCCTGTGACAAACAGAACATGCAGGGGAGACAGATATATCCCCCAGTGACTGACAGTCTTCTGTTATAAGCTCACACTGCATGTGAAGTAGTGCTGCTCAATGAAGCTGTTCAAGTGCAACCATCACTACTGGTTGTGCAATTGTAAAACGTCACCTCTGGGCTGGCACCTATGTCCCTCAGAGACATGCCCAGTTGTTGCTCCTCACAAAATTGCTCTAACGGCCATCTAAATATGCTTAATAAGGATACTTATGTTTTTACAAAGCTAGTCTTCTATTGCCTTATGTATACTGACAACTATGTACCCAAAAATTACAAATACAATATGCAACATACAACCCCACATACGGAGAGGTAGTCATTAGAAGCTTACCAATAGAGCAGAGATCTCTCAAATGCAAACTTCCTGCATGCACTACAGTCCCAATGGAATCCACTACACATAAAAATAAAGATATCAGTGTGTCAGCCATTAAGTCCTTACTGCAAAACACCAGAAAACCAAGGTCTTGATCATAGGTAAATCCATAATGAGACACAGGCGTCCCCCTCACCGGGCTGTACAAGGAGAAATTCATGATCAGCTGCTGCCTGTCAAGTGCCAGGATCTGCAAAGTCATGCACGCACTAAAGTCTCTCAACAATAAGCAGAATTACACCTCTGTCATACTCCTTGTTGAAGTTAATGACAAGAAATGTACCTCACAGGACTATATGACGAGAGATGACTGAGCTCTCAGCTGATCTGTCCCAGACAGTTGTCTGTAACCCTAAACAACATTCTACCTTCATCCAGGGTGATGCCTCAGTAAAACAAAATAATTGACAAACAATTGGCTTAGCTACCGGTGTCAATCCAAGGGGGTCCAGTATTTGTCAGCCTGGTATAATATGGTTGACAGACCATGCTGCTTTGCCAGGGATGGTCTTCAACTGTCACCTCTTTCCCCACCCCCCCAGATCCAAAAGGTTGAAAAGTTTCTCAAAAGCAAACTATAGCCTCCTAAGTTATGGCATACATAGTTTCAAACCTCCTGCCACCACTGACAGTAAAGACTCCTATACGGAGGTGTACAAAAATGCCGTGTATAAACAACTTTACACATGTATAGACTTAGCTGTGCCAGAATGGATCAAAACTTGCGCACAAAAAACAAACCACCTTGGTGGACAGCTAGCATAAATAGATTATACAACATGAAACAATGTCCAGGAATTATATGGGACAGTCTCAGCAGAACACCTTCCATAGCTTGAACAAGCAAATGAGACATCTTGTAAAGTCCTCCAAAGCTAATTACAAAACTAAATTAGCATCCATAGCTATGGATGACCAGAAGGCATTATTTAGCGAGGTCTGTAATGTAAAAGGGAATATACAACTTTGCACCAAATTCATAGTGGACAGTAACAGTCATACTGAACCTGAAGACATCACCAACCTGTTAGTAAACAGGTTTGCAAAAATGTCATGACCCTTGCTTCAGCAATCATACCCCAAAGCATAACTGTAACCAGTTCTCTACCTATTATCACCAAAGAACAGGTCATAACCATACTCGCCAAGGCCAAAAACAGCCTGCATGGGAACAGATAACATCCCAGGCTGCTTACTAAATGGTGTAATAACATCCCAGGCTGCTTACTAAATGGTGTAAAGCAAGAGTAAGCAGAGCCTTTGGGTACTCTTCAACCACAATCTAAGCTAACTACTGGATTTGTCCAACAGAGTGGAAAACAGCAACCATACTCCCCTTGCACAGAGGGGTTCCCCTCAAATGACCCAGGGCACTATAGACCCATAAGCCTGTCCAGCCTTATTTGTAAGACCATGGAGAGGATAATTTTTTACCTTCTCACAGACATTGGGGATCTTCAAACTCTTGACCCAACTCAGTTTAGCTTCGTTAAGGGAAGGTCATGCCTGTTAAACCTAGCAGAATTCTTAAAGATTGTTACCAAAGCCCTGGATGAAAGCAAATCAGTAAATACTGCCCATCTTAACTTGGCCAAGGGCATTGACACAATCACCCACTCAGGCATCCATGAAACACTCACCCAGCTGGGGATTAACCCATGTGTCATTAGACGGGTAGCCAGCTGGTTCACCAACAGAAAGCATACAGTCATACTTGAGGATTATCAGCAGAGTATGGTTGCTGTTTTCCACTCGGTTGGGACAAATCCAGTACTTAGCTTAGATTGTGGTTGAAGAGAGTACCCAAAAGTTCTGCTAACTCTTGCTTTATACCATTTAGTAAGCAGCCTGGGATGTTATCTGTTCCCATGCAAGCTGTGTTTTTGGCCTTGGCGAGTATGGTTATGACCTGTTCTTTGGTGATAATAGGTAGAGAACTGGTGACAGTTATGCTTTGGGGTATGATTGCTGAAGCAAGGGTCATGACATTTTTGCTAAACCTGTCTACTAACAGGTTGGTGATGTCGTCAGGTTCAGTATGACTGTTACTGTCTACTATGAATTTGGTGCAAAGTTGTATATTCCCTTTTACATTACAGAACTCACTAAATAATGCCTTCTGGTCATCCATAGCTATGTGGTGTTCCACAACGGTCTGTGCTGGGCCTCCTACTGTTTGGAACCTATTTCTCAGAAATTCAAACAGATTACTGCAAATGGTGTGCAATTACTGAATCTCCGAATGATGCAACATACTACAAAATGAGCTTACATACATAAAATGATTATTGCCAGAGACAGCCAAAGTTAACCCAAAAAACATGCACTATTATCCCTTTCTGCAAAGGAGAGGTACCTGCAAATTACACTATTAATAATACCCTCCTATATTCCAACACAATGGTGAGAGATTTGGGAGTTCAGGTTTATAGTAACTTCAGCCTTGATAATCATGTGTCCATAGTGCTAAGGAAGGTCTTTTATGCTGCACACTTCATAAGTAAGGCTACAGTATCCAAGACTAAGGGCATTGCCAATCTACTGGCCTTGTCCCTCAGACCAATAATAGAGTACAATGCTCCCTTTTGCATGTACATCACAAGACACCTGCAGCAGGTGGAGAAACCCAAGAGGTTTCTCACCAAGAAAATCCAGGAGCTTCAACACATGACCTACATGGATAGGCTGAAGACCCTGTCACTGTAGTCTGTCTGTATAAGACTGCTGACAGGCAGCTTGTGCCTGGCTTACAGAGCACTCTTGAACCCTGCCTTAATGGAAATGTTGCACCTCCGCAAATGAAATGGGACAAGACTCGCTCACTGTAGGGACCTTAATCTAGCCTGCAACATTAATAGGACATGCTGGAGAGGCAGACATGTCTCCCAGATATCGCCACTGCTATGAAACAAACTCCCAATTCACATGAAACTGAGCTCATCAATAATCCTATTTAAGTGCAACTTTTTCAGTTGGATGGGAAACTGTAAAATTATCCCAGGGGTTTCTTCACTTATTTCACTCAGACAGACAGGGGCAACCAGTGCTGTTCATGGATTTGCAAATACGGACTACATATCTTGGTCTATAAAGGAACGATGGTACAACTTTGCGAGGCTTGAAAATGCCCTATGTCCATTTGCCTTGCAACCTATGAATCTAGGTCCATTATGGTAGTAGCCTCATAAGAATCTATGAAGCTATGAACCAATGCAGGCCTGCCAACATCTTGCCCCACACACATCCTGCTGATGTCATGCTACAAGTTCAGCTGCAGTCTTGCAAAAGCCAGGCTTGTGCCATGACACTTGCTTTAAGTACTGTGTACTTGGATAGAAAGGGGTTCTAGTCTCACTGCAGTCAACTGTTTGTGAGAGTGCTCTTGTTTGACATTACAGAGAGCCTTTCACCACAGCATGGGAGACGCATTATCATATTCTCAGACACTGTTGATGTCATCGGCTATAACAACTGTTTGGATATGCAGTCATCCCACCAGGGCATAGTCAGACACTGGACTGGAGGCCAGGCAAATATTACCTCATCCTCTAAAAGGCATATTTCAGTGGCATGGCTTTTAATTTATCCACATACATCGTGCCATAGTTTGTAAGCCTAGTGTTCTCTTGCTGAGAAGGCCCTGTGGTCTTTCCAGCTGCTGCAGGTGTCTGTAGAGGTACATGCAAGAGCATTATACTGTACCGCTGATAAGGTTTGACTACAGTGCTGTCATACAAATCATAAGATCCGAATATGATGGCTTGACTCATGATGTGCATCATATGTTTGTCTGGGAAAACCATTAGAGAGAAGTTAGAAAGTAATGATGCACATTGCTGTTTCTGACTTCACAACTCTTACAAGAGTATTCACTATACAGTTGTGAAACTGACGCTATCAACTGTAACTAAGGTCAATACAAGTCAAAAGTACAATGAGCAGTTCAACAACACAAAAGCAGATATACTAAGCACTAAAAGTAAGGTATGCACGCTGAACATCATTCCTGAATACAAAAGATAGAAAAAAGGGATATGGTACAGTTATCAGTTACACAGGGTGTTGTGTGGGACAGGAAGCCTAGGCTGAAACAAATGGTGAGTGTGTACGAGTAAGACGATGAAATCGGACATTGGAATAAAACAAGAAAGTGTGTGTGTGTGTGTGTGTGTCCCTCCAGTAAAATTAATGCAAGAGTGTCTGCATGAACACAGCCAAGCTCTGTTCTAGCTCTACATCTTGGTCTGGTGGACAGGTGTGAGCCATGCATGGTAGAGGTAGCAGTTCATAGTCATCCCTGACCATAAGAACTGGCTCTGCCAGCAGTTGCACTGGCACCTCCACACCCACATCAGTTGCAGTGCTGCTACCTGAACATGACAGATGTTGGCTGGATGAGCTCCCTTCACAGGGATTGTGAGGACCACAACCTCATGGCCTGCCACATCTGCGTGTGGACAGCAAACTCACTGACAGACCAGTGGAAGTACTGTCATTATAGTAGTATGTTCGGGCATGACCATGTTGGCTGACACCAGATGATGTGGCTGACTTACGCCCACAAGGATGCTGCTCCCCTCCCAGCAGATGTTCCCTCACAGACACTGCTTGTTCCATGACAAACATTCCTCATTCCAAGGTGTCATTCATCCAATCCAGTGAATCAGCAACATGGTAGAGGCAGTCACATGTCAAACTGTGCCACATCCACAACCTGAGCATTTGTATGGGAATGTGCCTGTGCCTCCATGACGGCCTTAAATATATGTTGAGTGGCATGGGAAGTGACACCTGCACCAGATGGAGGGACAGCAGACTCCCTCTGAGTACCTTTATCAATCCTCCTCTGTGGCACCTCACCCACACTTTGGCTACGGCCAGACGAGAGACTGAAGCCACAGTAGCCACACTTGTCTGATCAATGTCCTTGCCCTCCACCTGTGCAATATCTGTGGACTCACTGGACTAGGTAGGTGTAGACCTACTGGCTGTGTCTGATGGAAATGCAGAGGATGGCTATATATCAACCTCAGTGTCAGATTCAACCTCTGCACCACCAACTGTGCCTCACTTTGGGAACCAAGAGTCTGGTGATGCACTGGCATCAGGTGCCACAGGACCCACACTCCCACCGTCAGATTCAACCACTGCACCCACCAACTGTGCCTCACTTTGGGCACCAGAGTCTGGTGATGCACTGGCATCAGATGCCACAGGGCCGACACTCCCACCGTCATGATCATCTGCGATAAAAAGCAAACACAGGAATACATTAATACCTGCAGTACTACAGTGCAGTATATGCTAAGAAACTAAGTGTTGCCACTATTACAGACCATACAGCAACACAACAGGCTTGCGTTCAACATCACACAACAATATTTCTTTAAATTGCTCAGCAGTACTGACAAAAATATTTTCCTTGCCATCTGCAAATAAGATACTCCTCTGTAGTCCAGACAGTCCTGGAAGTTAAGCAAGTATTAAGGGCATCATCATCACAATTAATAACACAGGAGGTAATACATTTACCCCTTTACATGTGCATTAAGTCTAATGTCAAGAATATGGCTGACAACTCCCACTAAGTGTATAACTGTAGCAATCTTCAATCCCCCCCAGACAAAAAAGTGCTATGGCACAAAATTAACTTATCCATTTCAATTATTTTACTATACAACAGTATTCAACTGTTCAGATAAAGCCTACCTGGAAGATCCTCCTGAGATGTACTTGCTGTCTCAGAAGGTGTTGCGTCCACATCCAGTACATGCTGTCCTGCATTCTTCTGGGACCTGTTGGGACGTCTGATACTGGCCAGGAACTGTTCATTGTGGTTTGTGGGGGGGTCCACTAGCAGGCTCCCCGCCAGTAGCCATTTGGTCCCGGCCCACTGCAGCTGCTCACCTGGTGCAGTAGTGATCATGTCAGTGGCCCAGTAGCACACCTGTTCATATGTTCTGCCATGGCTGCCCACAGCCTTCACTTTTTGGCCAGTTTGCTGCCATATTTGTATTCGGTGTGCCAATATTTGTATTCAGAGGGCCATATTTCCCCATCCCTTTCCAGGAGAAAAGCACCATGTTGAAGAAATCCATCCACGATTACATGATTTTTCCCACTGGTGAAGGGGGCCCTATGTGCATTAACACACCTGTGTGGCATACTTGTAGGTGTCCTAAAAGACAACAGAAGTATAATGCACATAACTATCACATAACTACAAAATAACTTGTTTCCAGATAAAACGGAAGAGGTAGCTAGCCAGTATTACCTGCTGGTAGCTAGCCAGTATTACCTGCTGGTGAAACATAACAGTCAACAGATATGAAATACTAACAGGCAGGATGAAAAACCAGGAGAGTAAAAAGAGGAACATATCCTTGTCTGTGCAATAATAGTAACCCACCTTTGCTTCCCCCCAACTTACACACAAAACATGCAAATGACCCACTTTGCTCACAAAATCTTTTTGACATGTTAAAAGTGCTAGCAAAGGACTTGTCCCTGAAACAATTTGTACACATTTAAAACACAGCATTCCATTTTCATGTATTATCATGTGTACCTCTGAAATGGCTTGAAAAACTTGCCCATGCCATCAGTACACTTCTAACTAATGCATGCAGAAAAAAAGTGTAAAAGCCTTTGCTTCACATTATTCTTAAATGAATTCCAGGATATGCAGTATGTAGGTGACAAAGTGGAAGCATACCAACTGAAGTTCTTTACTCCTCTACAGAAATATCTTGGAAAAAAAAGTTTTTGCAGTCTTCCAAATGTATAGAACTCTCCTCACCATCAGTTTGGCTAGCTACACATCTGCCTTTTTATAATGGTGAAGAGTTTTAATGGATTGCAGCAATCTTTGCCTGTATTTCATAGATGCCAATTACAACATAAGCAGCTGAATTGCATGCTAATCAACCAATCCAACATAATGGCGCTATTCAACAAGCTATAAACCCTCACTGAAGACTCCATGCTGGTTTTTCCTGCAGATGTCAAAACTTTTGGAATACAGACTTGGAAAGCCTACACAGACAGAATGTTGGGGGCTGCTGCTGCTTTAATCCATTTGTGTGTGCTAAGGGCTGAAGCCAATGCTGCTGCTGCTGCCAACAGGCCAAGAAGAAAAGTTTTCAGGCTACATTTAAAACTTATCACAACCTACATTTTGTGGAAATTGTACAGTGCTACAGGGTGGAAAGGGACACACTGCAGGAACTCTACAACCTCTGCGGCTCGCAACTCAGAGCCAAAGCCATCCGAGGGGAACCCATCCCAGTAGAAACTAAGGTATATGTAGCCCTTAAAATCACAGTGACAGGGACCTTTCAGAGACCAACAGGAGACGTAGTAGAGATGTCACAGGCATCAGCATCCAGGATCCTTCACCAATTCCTTAACGCTATGTTCCAACATGCCAGTGAGCACATATAATTTTCCACATAGCTCTGAGGAGAGGGTCAGAAATACACAACAGTTCTAGTAGGTAGCGCACTACCCTGAAGTACTGGGTGCCATAGATTGGACTTGTGTAGAAATTAAGGCATCTCCTGGGGAACAGGGTAGGGTCTACATTAACAGAAAAGGCTACCACTCTATCAACTTCCAAGTCGTGCTAATGCCAAGGAAATCACCTTGAACATGTGCGCTGGCAACCCTGGAAGTTGCCATGACTCAAATCTGGCATACCCCCCTAACAGTACCATTTGTTTGCTAGCGGGGATATCCCACAGGGCCATTTACTGCAGGGGGCAGGCTATGCACCAGAACAGTGGATGATGATACACAGAAATGCCCACATCCACGGAAGAACACCATAATTAGGCACACGATCAAACCAGAAATGTTATACATCATGCATTTGGGGTGCTGAAGACAAGGTTGCAGTATCTATATGCAACTGGGAGAGCCCTGCAGTACAATCCATGGACATGTACAGAAATCTTCACAGTATATGCCATGCTACACAACATAATCCTGAGGAAACAGCTGCAGCAGGGTCAGTAAGGGGAAGGGGCACACATCCCACCATCAATGTCAAGGTCACCACAGTCACAGGCAGATGAGGGGTTAGAGGGGGAACCACCAGCTGCTGTGGGTGTAGGCAGATATAGGCATGCTCAGTATGCCATTGCACTGGCTATGAGATAGTGCATAACACACTCACCACCTAGGTGCATAAAACCTTCCTCCTATTCATACATATATTAACATTAATGCCAGGCAACTCACACAGCCTTTACCTCACCATGCATTAGTCATGTACTGCTTGCATCAGACAGAGTCAGCCCTGAAGTAACACTGTAGCAACTGCTGCATTTACAAGGCAAGTTCTAAACCTGTAGTTAATTGGTTAATAATATTATGACATATCCTTGTATTTCACCACTTGGTACAGTAACAAAATAAAATGGTAGGAGATTTGTACAGAAATTCCCTTAACATGTGAAAGCAGAGACTTACTTGACTTGTGTGTTCATTAGCAAGTAGTAGGCCTCAAGCATCAAAGATTCACATATCCATACCTCTCATAAGTAATGATGATCACTGCATGCCCTCAGTTTAGCACCATATGCTTGTATTGGAAAATCATTAGAGAGAGAACTTAGAAAGTGATGCATATTGCTGTTTCTGACTTCACAACCCTCACAAGATCAAATAGGCAGGAGCATAATAAGTGCAATATATCCTTGTTTGTGCCATAGCAGTAACTTACCTTTGCTCCTCACAAAAGAACAGCCCATTCTTGTTTCTGCCATAACAGTAACTCACCTTTGCTCACTCCAAAAGAACAGCCTATGCTTGATTGTGCCATAACAGTAACTCACCTTTGACCCCCTCCAAAAAATACACTGTACCCTTTTATGTGCCATACAAGTAACTCACCTTTGCTCTCCCCCAAGAGCATTTTATGCTCGATTGTGCTATCCAACCTACCCTTCAGTTGTTGGCAACTGCATATCATATTATTCCCAGTTAATATCTTCACACATTTTAAGGCCAATGATGTAGAATGGCTTACACACTGCAAGTGTCAGAAGACTGGTCAGACAACTGATGAATGACCAAGAAATACAGAAAGGTAAGACAGAGCTGTATAATTTGCAAGCAATAATCATAACAGGTTGTGTGATCACCAAGTGCACTACATCCAAATTTAATAAATGTACAGTTTATGGTTTGATATCTGTGTACATTCTGTTGCAGTCCTTTGCTGCAAAGCTGTTTATGTGATAAAGAGGGATAAGGCATCCATCCTGTTTTCTGAAGGTGCATTGGAGTGAGTTGAAATCAAGACATGCATAGAAATATCTTGTATACTGACATTTTCTAGTGTGTGTGTGTGCGCGCGAGAGAGAGTCACAGATTGCTTTTCCTCATTTCAAATACTACTCCCTTTTTTAATGGATAAACACACTACCAAGAAAGCAGACAGGCAAAAATAGAAACCAAATAAATTCAGTCAATGCTACCACCTGTGGATGGTCTTGGGTTCTAGTACAGCATGTGTAACCTTTAAATGTTGTGACATTGTAGTTTATAGCAATGAAATGAAAGATGAACAGCTGTTATTTCAACTCTCTAATGGCAACGGGTGTTACTGTAGGACTGTCATGCACATGGCCCTGTGTTCAAACACAACAATTCCATACACTTACTGTTGTTCCGCTTCCCATTATAGTCGCACTCACTGATAACAACTGACACAGTGTAGCTGATAATTATATGCACGAGGGTTGAGACACTAATAGTGACAGTCATTTCTTTAACTATAAATTATCACATTTGGTATCAAATGCACGACTATGGATACACTGTACATTATATTCCTGCTCTCTGAAACAGACGCAGACACACACACACACACACACACACACACACACACAGACACACACACACACGCACGCAGACACACACACACACACACACGCACGCAGACACACACACACACACACACACGCACGCAGACACACACACACACACACACACACACACGCAGACACACACACACACACACACGCAGACACACACACACACACACACACACGCAGACACACACACACACACGCAGACACACACACACACGCAGACACACACACACACACACACACAGACACACACACACACACGCAGACACACACACACACACACACACACACACACACACACGCAGACACACACACACGCAGACACACACACGCAGACACACACACACGCAGACACACACACACACACACGCAGACACACACACACACACGCAGACACACACACACACACGCAGACACACACACACACACGCAGACACACACACACACACACACACGCAGACACACACACACGCAGACACACACACACGCAGACACACACACACGCAGACACACACACACACGCAGACACACACACACACGCAGACACATACATCAAATAACCTTGAAATTGCATGGCTTGCCACTGCTGCACACTTAGTATTGCACACAGTATTTGTGCGATGATGCACGCTGCATAACAATTTTAAACAGTGTGGACACTCCAAGTAAAAACAATAGCTGGAACTGGCAGGAAACCATTGTTTTCTATTGCTGTTGATCTGCAATAGACATGGCAGGAATTCATAAAGAGGGTGAGAGATTTAGGGCTCAGAGATGGGGTGTCCAGGACTCCAAGATTTTTGCTGGACTCCCAGTGAAATACCACAGTGCCACATTGCTACAAGGGAACTATTCTGGGTCCCAGTGCAAGTCAGATGCTTGGGATAGTTAGGCTCAGGCCATGACCAGTGCCACCAGTATCCCTCACACTGGTGAACAATGTAGGCTTCACTACAAACTCTGGAGAAAGGAAGAGGGGTACTCTCAATGCTTGTATCGAGGAATTTAAGATGGAGGACATCCAATAAATGTGTAAATATCAACTCCAGAGAGTACTTGTAAGACTTAAAAGCTAACTATAGGCAAGACTGGTATTCATAATGGTATTCTGTTTTTTCCGTAGTTTCCACAAAGAGGGAGTGCAAGGTTAGGACCCATGCCACTAGACTGGCGAGGATGAGAAAGGCATGTGGTATGTATGCAGCAGAATAATAGTTTAATTGTAGCATTGAAAGTTAAAATACAAGCCATTTTCAGTATTTTATATGGTTCCCTATTACATGATCAAAACCTTAGGTTGTTGAACACCTAAAGGTTGATCTTTAAATTCTGAAGTCTGAAAATTGCAAACAGCTGTTTCTACACAGGGAAATAAGTAATTTGGCTGTTACACAGATTTTGTTCTCTTCTGTAGAGCGATCCTGGAGTTGATATATTTAGTTAGGGGGGTGTGGGGGGCATAGCCTCCCACTTTATTTCTGTTTAAAATTTTTTTTTTTTTAAATTTGGCTAACGGCATTGTTTCCCTATGTGGAAACTGCGGTTTTCGATGTTAAGGGTTCAATGCTTCGTGATCGATCTTTAGATGTTCGATAATTTAAGGTTTCAATCACATAATATAGACCCATTTTATACAGCTGTATCATACGGAGCATGCATATCTCAACTTTAAAAGCAAGTATGCAAACATTAGTCTGTAGCACAAAGATAGCTTGTTTGGTATTTTATAAAGTTGTATCAAAGTGAACATGTAAATTCCAACTGCAAAAGCAAGTATGCATGCATTAGTCTGTAGCACAAAGCAAGACTACAATATTCAACTTTAGTCAAACGTGGTGAGTTCAAATACCACACATCCCAACAACTTTGAATTCTTCAATTATGTGTAAAGGTTTAAAGTAAAAGCTCTATACCAGTGGCACACATGCCCTGCTGTAAACTGTAAGCTGGATAATTGGAACATGCATATGTGCAATATATGCACATATAAAGGAGTACTTTCTGAAATATGTAAATTAATGTGAATCTTTTAAGAGCTGATAGTCTTAAAAATAACAAGTTATATGTTGGTGGGGTAGTGTTAAGAATAAAGGTTAAGATACTGAAGTTTAATTGTATTACTGCACTGTACCTTATATATTAAGGTAGTAAACCTATCTCTCTTTTTATCACTTAACCCAACCCCTTTCTATTTTTTGTTTTATTTTATTGTGTCATCAAAATATAACCATGTCATCTGTGTATACCACATGAAATCCTCAAAAGCACAGCCAGGTAGAGCTGCCCTTACTCCACCAGCCTCGGCACCATTGCCCAAGCAATTCTGGAAGCAAACTTTGCAGCACCACCTCTGCTGCCCCTGCACTACCTGCCTCCTCACACAGTTCTGTCCTGGAGGATAGGGCAGTGGTTCCTTCTGGGAGCAGTGAAAGGGGTGGAGAGTGTCACCCACCCTGAATTGCCAGGGATGATGCATAAGGTTGTGCAATGCTCTGTCAGTGCATGCTTAAGCCTGCTAGAGGAGCTGTTCTTCATTTTACGTATGACCAGGATGAGGAGATGTTGCACAATCCAGCCAGTGGCAGAGGGAGGTGACAGGGATTGACAGTCCTGTGGGTGAGGTCTCGATTCTAACTGTCAACCAACTTGACATCCATGGTTTCTGGATGTCCCCACCCTCACCCCATCCATGGAGTCCACCGACCTCATGTCCTTCACTGTCCCTGTATCTTGTCTATCTGCAAATGCTTCCTCACCTACCCAACTTACCAGACACAGACATACTCACGCCCCTTCCCCAACATTGCTATCTCTCCAGAAAAAAAATGGCACCTGTCCCACAGAAAAAATCATCCCATACATAGCTTGCCATTTCACATGTGTAGTCTTGAAACACATGATTTGGTCCAACTGGTTATACAACAGGCTTGTGTTGTGGTCACCCCTCTTCTCTGGAGGGGACAGTCTAAATTCAGCTAATATTTTTCAGATATCAGGTTTTACTGTTGAAATAGATAGCTATGGTTCTTTCCTACCTCCCTCCTGCACATCCCTGTATTGCTTTCGATAGTTCTTCCCCCTGCGTGCTTCCCATTTCACCACTGTCTTATTTTCCCAACTTCTGTTCTTTAATGTATTATTGTGCGATGGTGAGCATCACGCACCAACATGCAGCAATGGTAATATTGAAGTACTTAAGTATTAAATTCAGTTGTATTTGAACCCAATGCCATCTGGCCCCAAAAATGAATGCATGACTGCAGTAACACATGCCGCCACAGAGTCAGATAAGTTGGGGGTGTATTCCAGAGAATTAATACTGTCAGACTTTAGCATCCCCATTTCAGTACTGTCTTATCTTCCCCATTTCTTTTTTTTAATGCATTATTACATCACTGTGTGCATTGCATACCAACCGTTACAGGGCATTCCTTTATGTACTCGTCATTATTAAGGTCTCCCTTTTGCCCATCACACAATGCTGTGCAAAAATAAGCATAGGCAAACCTTCCATTATTCCTCCTGCCTGTGATTGCACCAAGTGCCGCATTACGCAAACAATGGTCAATAAATACAAAAAAAACTGAGAAAATGTTCACAAAAATGAAGAGGAGGCTGGATGTTAATGAAACAGAACTTGTGGATTATGCACTACTTACTTGCATTTCCAACCTTCACAGATGTACATGTAACACTTTATAAGTCTACCCTGAGACAGTCACCTAATGTATGCATTCACAGTTACCATCCATGCACTGAGGAAGTGCTTGCACATTGTTTACAACTGCAACATGGTGCCAAGAATTTGAGATTCAGTAATTCTAATGAGTTCGGACCTCATTTGCATCTTCACCGTGCTGACAGACCGGAATTTACACCAGAAGGCAATCATGTAGCTAGGGAAACTGAAGGGAAACTGAATTGTTTCTGGGTTGAACAAAAAAGGAGTACTGCTTTTTAGATGATATGCTTGCATTTAGTCAGCTACAGTACACACTGTATATGCAGACATGTAATTATGAATAGTCTAATTGTTTTTATAGTTATTTTCATTAGTACATACTTATCTGTCTGCATTACTTGCAAGTGTACTGTTCATTTGCAGGTGGGGGAGCAAAGCTGCATTTGTGTTATTGCACAAAAAATGATTTATGTTGCTACTGTTACTCTCCTTTTGTTGCATCAAGCCTATTGGTCGCATGTTAAGGTCAGTTCTGTACAAATCTCACACATTTTACATTTCATTATGTGTAGACTCCTTTCTTTGGCTGAATTCTAAAAGTGTTGGAATTCACGGGGAACACCAGTATGAAGTCTACATGGTTGCCTTATATCTTGTTGAACAACGGTAACATGTTGCCTTGGTTGATTAGCATGCAAGCTGCTTATGCAGTAATAGGCGTGGCATGGTGTTTACCCGGGGGTGCGCACTGCTACACAGTGCTTACTGAATTTAAAAAAAAGTTTGCAACCCCATGTGCACATCATGCCATGAGAAGAGACACACACATATATATATATATATATATATATATATATATATATATATATATACACACACATAGACAGACAGAGACAGATATATATATATATATATACACACACACACATACACACAGACAGAGACATATAGATATATACACACAGAGACAGAGACATATAGATATAGATATAGATATACACACACAGAGACAGAGACATATAGATATAGATATATACACAGAGACAGAGAGATATAGATATAGATATATACACACAGAGACAGAGACATATAGATATAGATGTATACACACAGAGACAGAAACATATATATATATATATATATATATATATATATATATATATATATATATAGATATATACATAGATATATACACAGAGATAGAGACATATAGATATACACACACAGAGACAGAGACATATAGATATATACACACAGAGACAGAGACATATAGATATAGATGTATACACACAGAGACAGAAACATATATATATATATATATATATACACACACACACACACACAGAGACATATAGATATATAGATATATATATATACACACAGAGACATATATATATATATATATATATATATATATATATATATATATATACACACACACACAGACATATTGATTACATATATATATACACACACACAGAGACACAGAGACAGATAGATATAGATATATATATATATATATATATATATATATATATATATATATATAGATAGATCTCTAGATCTATATATATATATATATATATATATATATATAGAGAGAGAGAGAGAGAGAGAAAAA